>NC_088240.1:8515588-8785588 GCF_036934945.1 Oncorhynchus masou masou | reverse complement strand
TTAATATTGTGACTGTAGGAAGAGGAAGAGGGTTCACAGAGCTTTCCTTCTATTAATATTGTGACTGTAGGAAGAGGAAGAGGGTTCACAGAGCTTTCCTTCTATTAATATTGTGACTGTAGGAAGAGGAAGAGGGTTCACAGAGCTTTCCTTCTATTAATATTGTGACTGTAGGAAGAGGAAGAGGGTTCACAGAGCTTTCCTTCTATTAATATTGTGACTGTAGGAAGAGGGTTCACAGAGCTTTCCTTCTATTAATATTGTGACTGTAGGAAGAGGAAGAGGGTTAACAGAGCTTTCCTTCTATTAATATTGTGACTGTAGGAAGAGGGTTAACAGAGCTTTCCTCCTATTAATATTGTGACTGTAGGAAGAGGAAGAGGGTTCACAGAGCTTTCCTTCTATTAATATTGTGACTGTAGGAAGAGGAAGAGGGTTCACAGAGCTTTCCTTCTATTAATATTGTGACTGTAGGAAGAGGAAGAGGGTTCACAGAGCTTTCCTTCTATTAATATTGTGACTGTAGGAAGAGGAAGAGGGTTCACAGAGCTTTCCTTCTATTAATATTGTGACTGTAGGAAGAGGGTTAACAGAGCTTTCCTTCTATTAATATTGTGACTGTAGGAAGAGGAAGAGGGTTCACAGAGCTTTCCTTCTATTAATACCGTGACTGTAGGAAGAGGAAGAGGGTTCACAGAGCTTTCCTTCTATTAATATTGTGACTGTAGGAAGAGGAAGAGGGTTCACAGAGCTTTCCTTCTATTAATATTGTGACTGTAGGAAGAGGGTTAACAGAGCTTTCCTTCTATTAATATTGTGACTGTAGGAAGAGGGTTAACAGAGCTTTCCTTCTATTAATATTGTGACTGTAGGAAGAGGAAGAGGGTTCACAGAGCTTTCCTTCTATTAATATTGTGACTGTAGGAAGAGGGTTAACAGAGCTTTCCTTCTATTAATATTGTGACTGTAGGAAGAGGGTTCACAGAGCTTTCCTTCTATTAATATTGTGACTGTAGGAAGAGGAAGAGGGTTCACAGAGCTTTCCTTCTATTAATACTGTGACTGTAGGAAGAGGGTTCACAGAGCTTTCCTTCTATTAATATTGTGACTGTAGGAAGAGGGTTCACAGAGCTTTCCTTCTATTAATATTGTGACTGTAGGAAGAGGGTTCACAGAGCTTTCCTTCTATTAATATTGTGACTGTAGGAAGAGGGTTCACAGAGCTTTCCTTCTATTAATATTGTGACTGTAGGAAGAGGGTTAACAGAGCTTTCCTTCTATTAATATTGTGACTGTAGGAAGAGGAAGAGGGTTCACAGAGCTTTCCTTCTATTAATACTGTGACTGTAGGAAGAGGAAGAGGGTTCACAGAGCTTTCCTTCTATTAATATTGTGACTGTAGGAAGAGGGTTCACAGAGCTTTCCTTCTATTAATATTGTGACTGTAGGAAGAGGAAGAGGGTTCACAGAGCTTTCCTTCTATTAATATTGTGACTGTAGGAAGAGGGTTAACAGAGCTTTCCTTCTATTAATATTGTGACTGTAGGAAGAGGAAGAGGGTTCACAGAGCTTTCCTTCTATTAATACCGTGACTGTAGGAAGAGGAAGAGGGTTCACAGAGCTTTCCTTCTATTAATATTGTGACTGTAGGAAGAGGAAGAGGGTTCACAGAGCTTTCCTTCTATTAATATTGTGACTGTAGGAAGAGGAAGAGGGTTCACAGAGCTTTCCTTCTATTAATATTGTGACTGTAGGAAGAGGGTTCACAGAGCTTTCCTTCTATTAATACTGTGACTGTAGGAAGAGGGTTAACAGAGCTTTCCTTCTATTAATATTGTGACTGTAGGAAGAGGAAGAGGGTTCACAGAGCTTTCCTTCTATTAATATTGTGACTGTAGGAAGAGGGTTCACAGAGCTTTCCTTCTATTAATATTGTGACTGTAGGAAGAGGAAGAGGGTTAACAGAGCTTTCCTTCTATTAATATTGTGACTGTAGGAAGAGGGTTAACAGAGCTTTCCTCCTATTAATATTGTGACTGTAGGAAGAGGAAGAGGGTTCACAGAGCTTTCCTTCTATTAATATTGTGACTGTAGGAAGAGGAAGAGGGTTCACAGAGCTTTCCTTCTATTAATATTGTGACTGTAGGAAGAGGAAGAGGGTTCACAGAGCTTTCCTTCTATTAATATTGTGACCTTCCTTCTATTAATATTGTGACTGTAGGAAGAGGAAGAGGGTTCACAGAGCTTTCCTTCTATTAATATTGTGACTGTAGGAAGAGGGTTAACAGAGCTTTCCTTCTATTAATATTGTGACTGTAGGAAGAGGAAGAGGGTTCACAGAGCTTTCCTTCTATTAATACCGTGACTGTAGGAAGAGGAAGAGGGTTCACAGAGCTTTCCTTCTATTAATATTGTGACTGTAGGAAGAGGAAGAGGGTTCACAGAGCTTTCCTTCTATTAATATTGTGACTGTAGGAAGAGGGTTAACAGAGCTTTCCTTCTATTAATATTGTGACTGTAGGAAGAGGGTTAACAGAGCTTTCCTTCTATTAATATTGTGACTGTAGGAAGAGGAAGAGGGTTCACAGAGCTTTCCTTCTATTAATATTGTGACTGTAGGAAGAGGGTTAACAGAGCTTTCCTTCTATTAATATTGTGACTGTAGGAAGAGGGTTCACAGAGCTTTCCTTCTATTAATATTGTGACTGTAGGAAGAGGGTTCACAGAGCTTTCCTTCTATTAATACTGTGACTGTAGGAAGAGGGTTCACAGAGCTTTCCTTCTATTAATATTGTGACTGTAGGAAGAGGAAGAGGGTTCACAGAGCTTTCCTTCTATTAATATTGTGACTGTAGGAAGAGGAAGAGGGTTCACAGAGCTTTCCTTCTATTAATACTGTGACTGTAGGAAGAGGGTTCACAGAGCTTTCCTTCTATTAATATTGTGACTGTAGGAAGAGGGTTCACAGAGCTTTCCTTCTATTAATATTGTGACTGTAGGAAGAGGGTTCACAGAGCTTTCCTTCTATTAATATTGTGACTGTAGGAAGAGGGTTCACAGAGCTTTCCTTCTATTAATATTGTGACTGTAGGAAGAGGGTTCACAGAGCTTTCCTTCTATTAATATTGTGACTGTAGGAAGAGGGTTAACAGAGCTTTCCTTCTATTAATATTGTGACTGTAGGAAGAGGAAGAGGGTTCACAGAGCTTTCCTTCTATTAATACTGTGACTGTAGGAAGAGGAAGAGGGTTCACAGAGCTTTCCTTCTATTAATATTGTGACTGTAGGAAGAGGGTTCACAGAGCTTTCCTTCTATTAATATTGTGACTGTAGGAAGAGGGTTCACAGAGCTTTCCTTCTATTAATACTGTGACTGTAGGAAGAGGGTTCACAGAGCTTTCCTTCTATTAATATTGTGACTGTAGGAAGAGGAAGAGGGTTCACAGAGCTTTCCTTCTATTAATACTGTGACTGTAGGAAGGGGGTTCACAGAGCTTTCCTTCTATTAATATTGTGACTGTAGGAAGAGGGTTAACAGAGCTTTCCTTCTATTAATATTGTGACTGTAGGAAGAGGAAGAGGGTTCACAGAGCTTTCCTTCTATTAATACTGTGACTGTAGGAAGAGGAAGAGGGTTCACAGAGCTTTCCTTCTATTAATATTGTGACTGTAGGAAGAGGGTTAACAGAGCTTTCCTTCTATTAATATTGTGACTGTAGGAAGAGGGTTCACAGAGCTTTCCTTCTATTAATATTGTGACTGTAGGAAGAGGAAGAGGGTTCACAGAGCTTTCCTTCTATTAATATTGTGACTGTAGGAAGAGGGTTAACAGAGCTTTCCTTCTATTAATATTGTGACAGAGCTTTCCTTCTATTAATATTGTGACTGTAGGAAGAGGAAGAGGGTTCACAGAGCTTTCCTTCTATTAATATTGTGACTGTAGGAAGAGGAAGAGGGTTCACAGAGCTTTCCTTCTATTAATATTGTGACTGTAGGAAGAGGAAGAGGGTTCACAGAGCTTTCCTTCTATTAATATTGTGACTGTAGGAAGAGGGTTCACAGAGCTTTCCTTCTATTAATATTGTGACTGTTTCAGAGCTTTCCTTCTATTAATACTGTGACTGTAGGAAGAGGGTTAACAGAGCTTTCCTTCTATTAATATTGTGACTGTAGGAAGAGGAAGAGGGTTCACAGAGCTTTCCTTCTATTAATATTGTGACTGTAGGAAGAGGGTTAACAGAGCTTTCCTTCTATTAATATTGTGACTGTAGGAAGAGGGTTCACAGAGCTTTCCTTCTATTAATATTGTGACTGTAGGAAGAGGAAGAGGGTTCACAGAGCTTTCCTTCTATTAATACTGTGACTGTAGGAAGAGGGTTCACAGAGCTTTCCTTCTATTAATATTGTGACTGTAGGAAGAGGGTTCACAGAGCTTTCCTTCTATTAATATTGTGACTAGGAAGAGGGTAGAGCTTTCCTTCTATTAATATTGTGAGTAGGAAGAGGGTTCACAGAGCTTTCCTTCTGATTAGGAAATACTATTAATATTGTGACTGTAGGAAGAGGAAGAGGGTTCACAGAGCTTTCCTTCTATTAATATTGTGACTGTAGGAAGAGGAAGAGGGTTCACAGAGCTTTCCTTCTATTAATACTGTGACTGTAGGAAGAGGAAGAGGGTTCACAGAGCTTTCCTTCTATTAATATTGTGACTGTAGGAAGAGGAAGAGGGTTAACAGAGCTTTCCTTCTATTAATATTGTGACTGTAGGAAGAGGGTTCACAGAGCTTTCCTTCTATTAATATTGTGACTGTAGGAAGAGGAAGAGGGTTGACAGAGCTTTCCTTCTATTAATATTGTGACTGTAGGAAGAGGGTTCACAAAGCTTTCCTTCTATTAATATTGTGACTGTAGGAAGAGGAAGAGGGTTGACAGAGCTTTCCTTCTATTAATATTGTGACTGTAGGAAGAGGGTTAACAGAGCTTTCCTTCTATTAATATTGTGACTGTAGGAAGAGGAAGAGGGTTGACAGAGCTTTCCTTCTATTAATATTGTGACTTTAGGAAGAGGGTTCACAGAGCTTTCCTTCTATTAATATTGTGACTGTAGGAAGAGGAAGAGGGTTGACAGAGCTTTCCTTCTATTAATATTGTGACTGTAGGAAGAGGGTTAACAGAGCTTTCCTTCTATTAATATTGTGACTGTAGGAAGAGGAAGAGGGTTGACAGAGCTTTCCTTCTATTAATATTGTGACTGTAGGAAGAGGGTTAACAGAGCTTTCCTTCCATTAATATTGTGACTGTAGGAAGAGGAAGAGGGTTAACAGAGCTTTCCTTCTATTAATGCTGTGACTGTAGGAAGAGGAAGAGGGTTGACAGAGCTTTCCTTCTATTAATATTGTGACTGTAGGAAGAGGAAGAGGGTTCACAGAGCTTTCCTTCTATTAATACTGTGACTGTAGGAAGAGGAAGAGGGTTCACAGAGCTTTCCTTCTATTAATATTGTGACTGTAGGAAGAGGAAGAGGGTTCACAGAGCTTTCCTTCTATTAATATTGTGACTGTAGGAAGAGGGTTAACAGAGCTTTCCTTCTATTAATATTGTGACTGTAGGAAGAGGGTTCACAGAGCTTTCCTTCTATTAATATTGTGACTGTAGGAAGAGGAAGAGGGTTCACAGAGCTTTCCTTCTATTAATATTGTGACTGTAGGAAGAGGGTTCACAGAGCTTTCCTTCTATTAATATTGTGACTGTAGGAAGAGGGTTCACAGAGCTTTCCTTCTATTAATATTGTGACTGTAGGAAGAGGAAGAGGGTTCACAGAGCTTTCCTTCTATTAATACTGTGACTGTAGGAAGAGGAAGAGGGTTCACAGAGCTTTCCTTCTATTAATATTGTGACTGTAGGAAGAGGAAGAGGGTTCACAGAGCTTTCCTTCTATTAATATTGTGACTGTAGGAAGAGGAAGAGGGTTCACAGAGCTTTCCTTCTATTAATACTGTGACTGTAGGAAGAGGGTTAACAGAGCTTTCCTTCTATTAATATTGTGACTGTAGGAAGAGGAAGAGGGTTCACAGAGCTTTCCTTCTATTAATATTGTGACTGTAGGAAGAGGGTTCACAGAGCTTTCCTTCTATTAATATTGTGACTGTAGGAAGAGGAAGAGGGTTCACAGAGCTTTCCTTCTATTAATATTGTGACTGTAGGAAGAGGGTTCACAGAGCTTTCCTTCTATTAATATTGTGACTGTAGGAAGAGGAAGAGGGTTAACAGAGCTTTCCTTCTATTAATATTGTGACTGTAGGAAGAGGAAGAGGGTTCACAGAGCTTTCCTTCTATTAATACTGTGACTGTAGGAAGAGGAAGAGGGTTCACAGAGCTTTCCTTCTATTAATACTGTGACTGTAGGAAGAGGAAGAGGGTTAACAGAGCTTTCCTTCTATTAATATTGTGACTGTAGGAAGAGGAAGAGGGTTCACAGAGCTTTCCTTCTATTAATATTGTGACTGTAGGAAGAGGGTTAACAGAGCTTTCCTCCTATTAATATTGTGACTGTAGGAAGAGGAAGAGGGTTCACAGAGCTTTCCTTCTATTAATACTGTGACTGTAGGAAGAGGAAGAGGGTTCACAGAGCTTTCCTTCTATTAATATTGTGACTGTAGGAAGAGGAAGAGGGTTCACAGAGCTTTCCTTCTATTAATATTGTGACTGTAGGAAGAGGAACACTGCTTTCCTTCTATTAATATTGTGACTGTAGGAAGAGGGTTCACAGAGCTTTCCTTCTATTAATATTGTGACTGTAGGAAGAGGAAGAGGGTTCACAGAGCTTTCCTTCTATTAATACTGTGACTGTAGGAAGAGGAAGAGGGTTCACAGAGCTTTCCTTCTATTAATATTGTGACTGTAGGAAGAGGGTTCACAGAGCTTTCCTTCTATTAATATTGTGACTGTAGGAAGAGGGTTCACAGAGCTTTCCTTCTATTAATATTGTGACTGTAGGAAGAGGAAGAGGGTTCACAGAGCTTTCCTTCTATTAATAAGGACATGTAAAGACTGCTGCACTATGTGTGTGAGAGAGATGTGCTCACTGGCCTCCACTGGGACTTACCCATACGGGAGCTTCGATCTGACATCCACAATCAGTACCGGATATTATTCCTCCTTTGTACTGAATTAATCTCTGCAGAGATGAGATTAGTACCACATAATGCAAACATGATGCATGATGGTCAGTGCAGACAGCCTTCAATATGGTGCTTTGTGGAGGACCCATTGAGGTTCTGTGTAGGCGATAGATTGTGTTTTTTTAATTTCCTCCGGGCTCTTGTACCAAGAATAAGTCTTTTTATAGTGGTTCTATGTGAATAGAGTGGTATTATTGTGGTGTTAAATGCTAACACATGTCAATATGTCGGTCTGTCTTGGTGCCAGTGTTGTTTCAGGGTTAAGGGTTAGACACGGTAACACACGACCGAGCCAGCATGGCTAACGTTACTCCAGCTGTGAAAACACCAACTCCAATTTATGGTTATTAAACTCAACACCTTGGGAAGGAGGCACGAGGCACGAGGCTTCTCCATGGAGAGAAAAAGAGCTTTGTTCCCTCTGCCGGAGTGTGTCAGGAGAGGTGTTTAACAACACTCAGAGGTGTGATAGCATCACAGTGTGAAGGGGACAGAGAGTTCAGATGACAGTAGAGTACAGTACAGTAGCGTAGAATACAGTACAGTAACATTATCGGTTGGTGGCCTTAAATAGCTGATGTCCTTCTCTCGCTCTCTCTCTTTCTCTCTCTCTCCCTCTCTATAGTTCTACCAGATACAGTGCCTTGCGAAAGTATTCGGCCCCCTTGAACTTTGCGACCTTTTGCCACATTTCAGGCTTCAAACAAAGATATAAAACTGTATTTTTTTGTGAAGAATCAACAACAAGTGGGACACAATCATGAAGTGGAACGACATTTATTGGATATTTCAAACTTTTTTAACAAATCAAAAGCTGAAAAATTGGGCGTGCAAAATTATTCAGCCCCTTTACTTTCAGTGCAGCAAACTCTCTCCAGAAGTTCAGTGAGGATCTCTGAATGATCCAATGTTGACCTAAATGATTAATGATGATAAATACAATCCACCCGTGTGTAATCAAGTCTCCGTATAAATGCACCTGCACTGTGATAGTCTCAGAGGTCCGTTAAAAGCGCAGAGAGCATCATGAAGAACAAGGAAAACACCAGGCAGGTCCGAGATACTGTTGTGAAGAAGTTTAAAGCCGGATTTGGATACGAAAAGATTTCCCAAGCTTTAAACATCCCAAGGAGCACTGTGCAAGCGATAATATTGAAATGGAAGGAGTATCAGACCACTGCAAATCTACCAAGACCTGGACGTCCCTCTAAACTTTCAGCTCATACAAGGAGAAGACTGATCAGAGATGCAGCCAAGAGGCCCATGATCACTCTGGATGAACTGCAGAGATCTACAGCTGAGGTGGGAGACTCTGTCCATAGGACAACAATCAGTCGTATATTGCACAAATCTGGCCTTTATGGAAGAGTGGCAAGAAGAAAACCATTTCTTAAGGCTATCCATAAAAAGTGTTGTTTAAAGTTTGCCACAAGCCACCTGGGAGACACACCAAACATGTGGAAGAAGGTGCTCTGGTCAGATGAAACCAAAATTGAACTTTTTGGCAACAATGCAAAACGTTATGTTTGGCGTAAAAGCAACACAGCCTGAACACACCATACCCACTGTCAAACATGGTGGTGGCAGCATCATGGTTTGGGCCTGCTTTTCTTCAGCAGGGACAGGGAAGATGGTTAAAATTGGTGGGAAGATGGATGGAGCCAAATACAGGACCATTCTGGAAGAAAACCTGATGGAGTCTGCAAAAGACCTGAGACTGGGACGGAGATTTGTCTTCCAACAAGACAATGATCAAAAAAACATAAAGCAAAATCTACAATGGAATGGTTCAAAAATAAACATATCCAGGTGTTAGAATGGCCAAGTCAAAGTCCAGACCTGAATCCAATCGAGAATTTGTGGAAAGAACTGAAAACTGCTGTTCCCAAATGCTCTCCATCCAACCTCACTGAGCTCGAGCTGTTTTGCAAGGAGGAATGGGAAAGAATTTCAGTCTCTCGATGTGCAAAACTGATAGAGACATACCCCAAGCGACTTACAGCTGTAATCGCAGCAAAAGGTGGCGCTACAAAGTATTAACTTAAGGGGGCTGAATAATTTTGCACGCCCAATTTTTCAGTTTTTGATTTGTTAAAAAAGTTTGAAATATCCAATAAATGTCGTTCCACTTCATGATTGTCTCCCACTTGTTGTTGATTCTTCACAAAATAAAAAAAATACAGTTTTATATCTTTATGTTTGAAGCCTGAAATGTGGCAAAAGGTCGCAAAGTTCAAGGGGGGCGAATACTTTCGCAAGGCACTGTATAACTATTCCAGGTAGAACTGGTAGAACTATACCAGGTAGAACTAGTAGAACTACACCAGTTAGAACTAGTAGAACTATACCAGGTAGAACTAGTAGAACTATACCAGGTAGAACTAGTAGAACTATACCAGGTAGATCTATATCAGGTAGACCTATACCAGGTAGAACTATATCAGGTAGAACTATATCAGGTACAACTATATCAGGTAGAACTAATAGAACTATATCAGGAAGATCTAGTAAAACTACACCAGGTAGAACTATACCAGGTAGAACTAGTAGAACTCTACAAGTTAGAACTATATCAGGTAGAACTAATAGAACTATACCAGGCAGATCTAGTAGAACTACACCAGTTAGAACTATACCAGGTAGAACTAGTAGAACTCTACAAGTTAGAACTATATCAGGTAGAACTAATAGAACTATACCAGGCAGATCTAGTAGAACTACACCAGTTAGAACTATACCAGGTAGAACTAGAAGAACTATACAAGTTAGAACTATATCAGGTAGAACTAATAGAACTATACCAGGCAGATCTAGTAGAACTACACCAGTTAGAAATATACCATGTAGAACTATACCAGGTAGATCTATACCAGGTAGACCTATACCAGGTAGAACTATATCAGGTAGACCTATACCAGGTAGAACTATATCAGCTAGAACTAATAGAACTATACCAGGCAGATCTAGTAGAACTACACCAGTTAGAAATATACCATGTAGAACTATACCAGGTAGATCTATACCAGGTAGACCTATACCAGGTAGAACTATATCAGGTAGAACTAATAGAACTATACCAGGCAGATCTAGTAGAACTACACCAGTTAGAAATATACCATGTAGAACTATACCAGGTAGATCTATACCAGATAGAACTATATCAGGTAGACCTATATCAGGTAGAACTAATAGAACTATACCAGGCAGATCTAGTAGAACTACACCAGTTAGAAATATACCATGTAGAACTATACCAGGTAGATCTATACCAGATAGAACTATATCAGGTAGACCTATACCAGGTAGAACTATATCAGGTAGATCTAATAGAACTACACCAGTTAGAACTATACCAGGTAGAACTAGTAGAACTATACAAGGTAGAACTACACCAGTTAGAACTATACCAGGTAGAACTAGTAGAACTATACAAGGTAGAACTACACCAGGTAGATCTATATCAGGTAGAACTATACCAGGTAGTATTTGACTGGGCCTGAGGTGTATGTCATGTTGGCCCTGCCTGCCATGTGTGTCTGTGTGGGAAATGTGGGCCGAGTTAACCACTCTGCTGGGCATCGCCGCGGGCACACTCACTGGGTTGTGGTTAACATGCTGCCATGGCAACTGCTATTCACCAGCCCTCGAACAAAAATGTTTTTATCCCTCTGTGACACAAAAGGCTACGGGATGAACTTTCTGACAACACACAACTGTTGAATGGCCCTGCTCTGATGATAATATATCTGTTTTAATGTCCTTTGTCAGGCCAGAGAAAGAGGATAAACACTAACGAACTTTCAGGATTCCTGCCTCATGCAAGAGGTCTGGATTTCAATAGGCATATTATGCCCTCTCTCTCACTGTCAGAGTTCTACATTGGAATAGACTCTAGATTCTAGAACGTGCACCAATGGACATTTAATGTGATGCTGAAATCATGCCTGTAAATTTATTTAGCGCCATGTCCTCTACACAGTTACTAAGCCTCCATTCAGATCATCTCCAATGGAGGAAACAGTTGTCTGGGACACAGTCAAGGTGAATCTATGAATCTATGCGTACAGTTCTACAGAACACACATTAATAAGACCGTCACATACGCACCTCCTCAACCAGGACCAGGTCATACTACACATCTACAGTCTGCTGTTTGAAATACCACATCTTTCTAAATATATGGATCTCATTGACATACTGTCTGTCCAGAGGCACTGCTCTACTAGTTCATCAGTACTACACATACAGTCTACCATGATACAGTATACCACGATACAGTCTACCATGATACAGTCTACCACGTACATTCTACCACGGTACAGTCTACCATGATACAGTCTACCACGTACAGTCTACCACGGTACAGTCTACCACAATACAGTCTACCACGGTACAGTCTACCATGATACAGTCTACCACAATACAGTCTACCACGGTACAGTCTACTACGACACAGTCTACCATGATACAGTCTACCATGATACAGTCTACCACGGTACAGTCTACCACGATACAATCTACCACAACACAGTCTACCACGATACAGTCTACCACGGTACAGTCTACCACGATACAGTCTACCACGGTAAAAGCTACCACGATACAATCTACCACGATACAGTCTACCATGGTAAAAGCTACCACGATACAGTCTACCATGATTAGGTTTACCACGATACAGTCTACCACGATACAGTCTACCACGGTACAGTCTACCACGGTAAAAGCTACCACGATACAATCTACCACGATACAGTCTACCATGGTAAAAGCTACCACGATACAGTCTACCATGATTAGGTTTACCACGATACAGTCTACCATGATACAGCCTACCACGGTACAGTCACGATACAGTCTACCACGATACAGTCTACCATGATACAGTCTACCACAATACAGTCTACCACAATACAATCTACCATGATGTAGTCTATCATGATACAGTCTACCATGATACAATCTACCACAATACAGTCTACCACGATACAGTCACAATACAGTTTACCATGATACAATCTACCACGATGCAGTCTACCATGATACAATATACCACGATACAATCTAACACGATACAGTCTACCACGATACAGTCTACCACGGTACATTCTACCACAATACAGTCTACCACGATATAGTCTACCATGATATACAATCTACCCTGATACAATCTAACACAATACAGTCTATCACAATACAGTCTACCACGATACAGTCCTCCACAACACAATCTACCACGATACAGTCTACCACGATACAGTCTACCACGATACATTCCACCACGGCACAGTCTACCACAATACAGTCTACTACGACACAGTCTACCACGATACAGTCTACCACAATACAGTCTTTAATGATAGTCTACCATGATAAAATCTACCACGTTACAGTCTAGCACCACACAGTCTACCACCACACAGTCTACCACCATACAATCTACCACGACACAATCTACCACGACACAATCTACAACGATACAATCTCCCACGATACAGTCTACCATGATACAGTCTACCACGACACAATCTACAACGATACAATCTCCCACGATACAGTCTACCACGACACAGTCTACCATGACACATTCTACCACGATACAGTCTACCACGATACAGTCTACAATTATACAGTCTACCACGATACAGTCCACAATGATACAGTCTACCACGATACAGTCTACCACGATACAGTCTACAATTATACAGTCTACCACGATACAGTCCACAATGATACAGTCTACCACGATACAGTCTACCACGATACAGTCTACCACGATACAGTCTACAATTATACAGTCTACCACGACACAGTCTACCATGATACAGTCTACAATGATACAGTCTACCACGATACAGTCTACCACGATACAGTCTACCACGATACAGTCTACAATGATACAGTCTACCACGACACAGTCTACCATGACACATTCTACCACGATACAGTCTACCACGATACAGTCTACCACGATACAGTCTACAATTATACAGTCTACCACGATACAGTCCACAATGATACAGTCCACAATGATACAGTCTACAATTATACAGTCTACAACGATACAGTCTACCACGATACAGTCTACCGCGATACAGTCTACAACGATACAGTCTACCGCGATACAGTCTACTGCGATACAGTCTACCGCGATACAGTCTACCGCGATACAATCTACCGCGATAAAATCTACCGCGATACAATCTACCACGATACAATCTACCACGATACAGGTTCCAGTCCTCAACGACAGACAGACAGACAGACAGACAGACAGACAGACAGACAGACAGACAGACAGACAGACAGACAGACAGACAGACAGACAGACAGACAGACAGACAGACAGACAGACAGACAGACAGACAGACAGACAGACAGACAGACAGACAGACAGACAGACAGACAGACAGACAGACAGACAGACAGACAGACAGACAGACAGACAGACAGACAGACAGACAGACAGACAGACAGACAGACAGACAGACAGACAGACAGACAGACAGACAGACAGACAGACAGACAGACAGACGCTCATACCGGATGGCAAGTTAAGTCTCATTCTATCATGATGAGTAGTCCACAAGTTCAAGATTTGATCATCATTCACTCATTCCTCATTAAAATACCACTCCACTGTCCACGCTACATGTGTGTTGGTAGTGTGTGTACATAGTTTTTGTAGTGTATTGGTCGGTGAGGAGTCTGGGATGAAGAGTCATTTAGAGGAGGTTGAAAAAGTCAGTACATGTTCTTACTGAGTTCTGATGAACAGTGAAGAATTAAATTACCTCGACTGTACTGTCATTGGTTATGCAACAGCTCATTTGAATGTTTCAGTGAGTTGAACTTAAAAGTTGTCCCTAAGCTCAGCCCATGGACTAGTGTAAAGATGGCCATGTATATGATTTAAGTGCTGGACCAATACATCAGCTCTTCTGAGTATGATGGAGTGAAACACAACCCCCTTATATGGAATTTGCAATGGTTTAAGAAGTATCAGGTTGACCAATATGGCCTTTTTGGACACCAGAAGTGATACTGTTACTCTGCAGCCTACAGTGAAAAGCGCACAGAAGAATAAATAAAAATGGATTGTCTCTCTCAAAAGACAACAATTACTGCTTTGACTATTCTGTGATGAAAGATTCAATCAACAAGTTGACTGTTCTCCCTATTTCTCTCTCTGTGTTTCCATGGAGGTTGCTTCGAGTGCTGCATCAAGTGTCTGGGCGGGGTGCCGTATGCATCGCTGGTGGCCACCATCCTATGTTTCTCCGGCGTGGCCCTGTTCTGTGGCTGCGGCCATGTGGCCCTCACCGGCACCCTTACCATCCTGGAGAACCACTTCTCCAAAGTCACCTCTGACCACGCCATGCTGACCGACGTGTGAGTGACCGAACCCTGACCCCATGAGTAAGGCTAGGAGTCCTTGACCCTAGCCTGTCCAAGAAAAGCAATGTTCCCTAGTTATATCCTATGAGCTATAATTAAGGCCTGGCTAACCGTAAGTATCCTACTGAATGGTCAGAGTAGAGCATTATTGAGATACAACTGGTCCCCCAAACCCGTACATGTCAATCCAGGCAGTAGTAGTGGCTGTATGTCTACAACGATATCTTGAAAAAATAAACTATTCTACCAGTTATACAATACCATTAAAAAGATTGGGGTCACTTAGAAATGTTGTTGTTTTTGAAAGAAAATTTAAAAAAATACGTCCATTATAATAACATCAGAAACACAGTGTAGACGTTGTTAATGTTGTAAATGACTATTGTAGCTGGAAACAGATGCTTTTTAAAATGGAATATCTACACAGGCGTACAGAGGCCCATTATCAGCAACCATCACTCCTGTGTTCCAATGGCACGTTGTGTTATCCAACTTTATCATTTTAAAAGGCAAATTGATCATTAGAAAACCCTTTTGCAATTATGTTAGCACAGATTAAAACTGTTGTTCTGATTAAAGACGCAATAATACTGGCCTTTTTTAGACTAGTTGAGAATCTGGAGCATTAAGCATTTGTGGGTTCGATTACAGGCTCAAAATGGCCAGAAACAAATAATTTTCTTCTGAAACTCATATTCTTGTTTTGAGAAATGAAGGCGAGAAATCTCGTAAAACGCTTTGTACTACTCCCATCAAAGCTACAGCGCAAACTGCCTCCAACCAGAATAGAAAGAGGAGTGGGAGGCCCCGGTGCACAACTGAGACGCCTCACAAGTCCTCATCTGGCAGCTTCATTAAATAGTACCCGCAAAACACCAGTCTCAACATCAAGAGTGAAGATTACTATTTAATGAAGCTGCCAGTTGAGAACTTGTGAAGCACCTGATTCTCAAACTAGACTCTCCAGTGTAATTGTCCTCTTGCTCAGTTGTGCACCGAGGCCTCCCACTCCTCTTTCTATTTTGGTTAGTGCCAGTTTGCACTGTTCTGTGAAGGGAGTAGTACACAGCGTTGTGCAAGATCTTCAGTTTCTTGGCAATTTCTCACATGGAATAGCCTTCATTTCTCAGAACAAGAATAGACTGATGAGTTTCAGAAGAAAGTCCTTTGTTTCTGGCCATTTTGAGCCTGTAATCGAAAACACATGCTGATGCTCCAGAAACTCAACGTGTCTAAAGAAGGCCAGTTTTATTGCTTCTTTAAATCAGCACAACCCTTTTAGTCTTAGTGAGCTGGACCTCCTAGCATAGATAAGCCCTATCAATGAATTACAGGTACTTTTATATAGATATCCTTTCTTCAATGAGCTCATCACAACAGCTATTTTTTTATCAAATAAAAACCTCTGCTTGCACCTTACCCCAGATGAGACCTCTTTTAGATCCATTAGTCTATAGCAAGAGAGGAGAAACATATAGGAGAGGAAGAACAGGACAAGTGTTTTGTTATGAGGTTTTAAAGGGGAGTCTCTGTGAGTGCCCATTTTAATTTCAAGTTTCAAGTTTTAATGTCACGTGTACTTAAGTGATAATGCCAGAGAAGCCGGTGTTTGGAAGATATCTTGGCACGGGTATTGTTAGGCCCGAGACGAAGGTTTCATGCCAATCTATTTGCTCCGTTCCAGCCATCATTATGAGTCGTTCTTCCCTCAGAAGCCTCCACTGGTGTGTATAAAGATAAGGAGAGGTTTTAGTGGCTGAGAGCCAACACGTTAGTGTGGTAAGTATTAGTATACCAAACTACCCATGCCAGTTTATCCTGGCTAAGAGCTGAGGAGAGACTAACTGCATCACTTCTTCTTTTTATAACAAACATGAATGTGTTGAAAATTCCAAATTGTTTGCATAGTCAACCTACACACAGCTCTGACACACACACTTACCCCACCAGACATGCCACCAGGGGACCTTTCACAGTCCCCAGGTCCAGAACACACTTACCCCATCAGACATGTCCCCAGGGGACCTTTCACAGTCTCCAAATCCAGAACAAATTCAAGAAAGCGTACAGTATTATATAGCGCCATTATTGCATGGAACTCCGTTTCATCTCAAACCGTGCCAATATGTCCTCCAAACACCGTCTTCGAGGGCATTATCACTTTCATACAACGGG
The DNA here is from genome assembly GCF_036934945.1 of Oncorhynchus masou masou. NCBI lineage: Eukaryota > Metazoa > Chordata > Actinopteri > Salmoniformes > Salmonidae > Oncorhynchus > Oncorhynchus masou. Next base: position 8,768,834 of record NC_088240.1, on the reverse strand, counting down.
TTACCAACATATTCAAATAATGATTGACATATTTTCAAAACATTATTTTAATTAATTTATTCATACTACTTCATCCTTCTACAAGATATAGTCCCGACACAAATCTAGGCTTGTTAAAGTCATTCAAGTCTTTTTGTTCTATATCTATGGACGCGACCCAGGCGTTCAGTCTTTTTGTTCTGTATCTATGGACGCGACCCAGTCGTTCAGTCTTTTTGTTCTGTATCTATGGACGCGACCCAGGCGTTCAGTCTTTTTGTTCTGTATCTATGGACGCGACCCAGGCGTTCAGTCTTTTTGTTCTGTATCTATGGACGCGACCCAGGCATACAGTCTTTTTGTTCTATATCTATGGATGCGACCCATCCATACAGTCTTTTTGTTCTATATCTATGGACGTGACCCAGGCGTTCAGTCTTTTTGTTCTATATCTATGGATGCGACCCATCCATACAGTCTTTTTGTTCTATATCTATGGACGTGACCCAGGCGTTCAGTCTTTTTGTTCTATATCTATGGACGCGACCCAGGCGTTCAGTCTTTTTGTTCTATATCTATGGATGCGACCCAGGCGTTCAGTCTTTTTGTTCTATATCTATGGACGCGACCCAGGCGTTCAGTCTTTTTGTTCTATATCTATGGATGCGACCCATCCATACAGTCTTTTTGTTCTATATCTATGGATGCGACCCAGGCATACAGTCTTTTTGTTCTATATCTATGGATGCGACCTAGTCGTTCAGTCTTTTTGTTCTATATCTATGGATGCGACCCAGGCATACAGTCTTTTTGTTCTATATCTATGGATGCGACCCAGGCATACAGTCTTTTTGTTCTATATCTATGGATGCGACCCATCCATACAGTCTTTTTGTTCTATATCTATGGATGCGACCCAGGCATACAGTCTTTTTGTTCTATATCTATGGATGCGACCCATCCATACAGTCTTTTTGTTCTATATCTATGGATGCGACCCAGTCGTTCAGTCTTTTTGTTCTATATCTATGGATGCGACCCAGTCGTTCAGTCTTTTTGTTCTATATCTATGGACGCGACCCAGGCGTTCAGTCTTTTTGTTCTGTATCTATGGATGCGACCCAGTCGTTCAGTCTTTTTGTTCTATATCTATGGATGCGACCCAGTCGTTCAGTCTTTTTGTTCTATATCTATGGACGCGACCCAGGCGTTCAGTCTTTTTGTTCTATATCTATGGACGCGACCCATCCATACAGTCTTTTTGTTCTATATCTATGGACGCGACCCAGGCGTTCAGTCTTTTTGTTCTATATCTATGGACGCGACCCAGGCGTTCAGTCTTTTTGTTCTATATCTATGGATGCGACCCAGTCGTTCAGTCTTTTTGTTCTATATCTATGGATGCGACCCAGGCATACAGTCTTTTTGTTCTATATCTATGGATGCGACCCAGCCATACAGTCTTTTTGTTCTATATCTATGGACGTGACCAAGTCGTTCAGTCTTTTTGTTCTATATCTATGGATGCGACCCAGGCGTTCAGTCTTTTTGTTCTATATCTATGGATGCGACCCAGGCGTTCAGTCTTTTTGTTCTATATCTATGGATGCGACCCAGCCATACAGTCTTTTTATTCTGTATCTATGGACGCGACCCAGTCGTTTGTTCTAAATGTTCCATTGCCATACTAGCTGTCAACGTTCTTATCCCTTGCTTGCTAGCTAGCCAACTACGGCTAACTTCCAGTCACTTCAAAAAGTGCAGCCAGAATAACAACAAAGTAGCTGCATTTGTTTAAGCTGTTTTCTAGTGACATTTATTTGGATACATCCATAACAATGAGCTAATGAGGTGTGATTAAACTTGGCATAGAAAATGTGCTTTCTCGTCAGGACGCTGTTGTTCAGAGGAGCTTGCCAACAACACAGCTTCAGTAACACAATCACTTCAAACTGTAGCTGGAAAGACTTGATATTAGCTGCGTTTCCTTTGACCTTTTTTCAATTGAAGGGTCGATCGGTTTCTCAGAGACATACATCCTCTGTTTACATTTCATCCACCAAATTTGTTTATGGTTTACATGTTTGTTTTTTACTCAATGACAGAATGAATGGTATAGGTGGCAGTTTTATAACCCGAGCTAAATCTAAACGTATAAGCTAGTCTAATACAACCTGTCACGTTTACTGTTTCTCCTCAAGCCTCATGTTGGAGGCTGAACATAACATAGTCATATTGGATTATCCCTAATGGACAGAACACAGAGCGGGTTTATGTGGGATTTTCTCCTATACAGAATACAGCTGATGCAGTACGTCATCTATGGCATCGCCTCCTTCTTCTTCCTCTACGGAATCATCCTGCTGGCCGAGGGCTTCTACACCACCAGCGCTGTGAAGGAGCTGCACAGCGAGTTCAAGACCACCATCTGCGGACGCTGTATTAGTGGCATGGTACGTCACTATCGTCAACCACTGGACTGTGTTAACCGTGCACTGAACTTACACCAAACAACGAAACTCACTGCACTCTTGATCAGACCAAATTTTGTGCAACAAGCTAGTCTCTGTTTTTATGTACTCAACCCGAACCACGTGGACACCTGAGTTCTGTTTTAATGTAATCAAACAAGCTGATGACATAATGACGACGTCTGAGCAAATGCTCTTCGCAAACGGGCACGAAAGCATGTCCTCTCTTTTACGCCTACCAGTCAAATAGACACAAACAACAGCTATGAAAATACTAGTTATGATCCACATCTTCCTAATGCCAATGTGATGCTGGTTATGTACGTGTGTTTTCTCAGTTTGTGTTCCTGACCTACATCCTGGGTATCGCCTGGCTGGGTGTGTTTGGTTTCTCCGCCGTGCCCGTCTTCCTCTTCTACAACATCTGGTCCACCTGCAACGCCATGAGGTCACCTGTGGCTAACCTCACCAACGTGGACACCATCTGCGTCGACGTTCGTCAGTACGGTAAGGGAAAACCCGAGTTACAGCCAGGGTCATCTTCATTAGGCACCATGTGAAAGAAAACACTGAAACTGAGAGGGATTACCTGAACTTTTCCAATAAGAAAGGCTTGTTTTGTCTTCCTGTTGCAACATTATCTCTACGCTGTGCCCTAATGAATATGACCAAATCCATCCAGGGTCCCTTCTACCCATAACACAGAGCAGGTGTTTCCAATATTTTGTGTGTACAGTTGCCTGTTGAGGCTGTGGGTCACTGATTTCTATTGGTGTGTATCACAGGAGGTTGGTGGCACCTTAATTGGGGAGGATTAGCTAGTGTTAATGGCTGAAGGGGAATATGTGGAATGGTATCAAATACATCAAACACGAGGTTTGATGCCAATCTATTTGCTCCGTTCCAGCCATCATTATGAGTCGTTCTTCCCTCAGAAGCCTCCACTGGTGTGTATAAAGATAAGGAGAGGTTTTAGTGGCTGAGAGCCAACACGTTAGTGTGGTAAGTATTAGTATACCAAACTACCCATGCCAGTTTATCCTGGCTAAGAGCTGAGGAGAGACTAACTGCATCACTTCTTCTTTTTATAACAAACATGAATGTGTTGAAAATTCAAAATAGTTTGCATAGTCAACCTACACACAGCTCTGACACACACACTTACCCCACCAGACATGCCACCAGGGGTATTTTCACAGTCCCAAAATCCAGAACAAATTCAAGAAAGCGTACAGTATTATATAGAGCCATTAGACATAAAGCAACACCTCACGGCGCCACGCCTCTCCCCTATTTGACCTAGATAGTTTGTGTGTATGCATTGATATGTAGGCTACATGTGCCATTTTTAAATGTACAGTTGAACTCGGAAGTTTACATACACCTTAGCCAAATACATTTAAACTCAGTTTTTCACAATTCCTGACATTTCATCCTAGTAAACATTCCCTGTCTTAGGTCAGTCAGGATCACCACTTTCTTTTAAGAATGTGAAATGTCAGAATAATACTAGTGAGAATGATTTATTTCAGCTTTTATTTATTTCATTACATTCCCAGTGGGGCAGAAGTTTACATACACTCAATTATTATTTGGTAGCATTCCTTTAAATTGTTTAACTTGGGTCAAACATTTGGGGTAGCCTTCCACAAGCTTCCCACAATATGTTGGGTGAATTTTGACCCATTTTTCCTGACAGAGCTGGTGTAACTGAGTCAGGTTTGTAGGCCTCTTTGCTCGCACACACTTTTTCAGTTCTGCCCACAAATTTTCTATAGGATTGAGGTCATGGTTTGTGATGGCCACTCCAATATCTTGACTTTGTTGTCCTTAAGCCATTTTGCACCAACTTTGGAAGTATACTTGGGGTCATTGTCCATTTGGAAGACCCATTTGCAATCAAGCTTTAACTTCCTGACTGATGTCTTGAGATGTTGCTTCATTATATTCACATAATTGTCCTATCTCATGATGCCATCTATTTTGTGAAGTGCATCAGTCCCTCCTGCAGCAGAGCACCCTCACAACATGATGCTGCCACCCCCGAGCTTCACGGTTGGGATGGTGTTCTTCGGTTTGCAAGGATCCAACCTTTTACCTCCAAACATAACGATGGTCATTATGGCCAAACAGTTCTATTTTTTGTTTCATGAGACCAGAGGACATTTCTCAAAAAAGTATGACCTTTGTCCCCATGTGCAGTTGCAAACTATAGTCTGTCTTTTTTATGGCGATTTTGGAGCAGTGGCTTCTTCCTTGCTGAGCGGCCTTTCAGGTTATGTCGATATAGGACTTGTTTTACTGTGGATATAGATACTTTTGTACCTGTTTCCTCCAGCATCTTCACAAGGTCATTTGCTGTTGTTCTGGGATTCATTTGCATGTTTCACACCAAAGTACGTTCATCTCTAGGAGACAGAACGCGTCTCCTTCCTGAGCGGTATGACGGCTGCATGGTCCCATGATGTTTATACTTGTGTACTATTGTTTGTACAGATGAATGTGGTGCCTTCAGGCGTTTGGAAATTGCTCCCAAGGATGAACCAGACTTTTAAGGTCTAAGGTCTTAGCTGATTTCTTTTGATTTTCCCATTATGTCAAGCAAAGAGGCACTGAGTTTGAAGGTAGGCCTTGAAATACATCCACAGGTACACCTCCAATTGACTCAAATTATGTCAGAACTTCTCAAGCCATGACATAATTTTCTGGAATTTTCCAAGCTGTTTAAAGTCACAGTCAACTTAGTGTATGTAAACTTCTGACCCACTGGAATTGTGATACAGTGAATAATAAGTGAAATAATCTGTATGTAAACAATTGTTGGAAAAATGACTTGTGTCATGCACAAAGGAGATGTCCTAACCGACTTGCCAAAACTATTGTTTGTTAACAAGACATTTGTGGAGTTGTTGAAGAACTAGTTTTAATGACTCCAACCTAAGTGTATGTAAACTTCCGACTTCAACTGTATGTAGTTCTGCCTTTGAGCTGTTTGTGTTCATTAATGTTCTGTGTTATGTCATGTTTCATGTTTTGTGTGGAAGCCAGGAAGATTAGGTGCGGCTTTCGCAACAGCTAATGGAGATCCTAATAAAATACCAAATACCACTTGTGGCATCTTTTCTCTGGCTCGATATCCTCCATCTCCTCTCAGGTTTTATAACAGAAATAAGACATTAGAACAGCCTAAATGACCAGTGTGTCACCTTGTACAGGTTTGATACACTCCACTCTACAAGCATGACATTTTAATGGAGATTTCATCTAAGTTATAACCATATCGTAAATTCAAATGTGATATGTGACTATGGCCAAATAAGGATGGTTCCTTTACCGTGTATCTATATGAATGACATGAATGACATGATGTGAGGAATTTGCCGTGTATCTATATGAATTCTATGAATGACATGATGGGAGGAATTAGCTGTGTATCTATATGAATTCTATGAATGACATGATGTGAGGAATTTACTGTGTATCTATATGAATTCTATGAATGACATGATGTGAGGAATTTGCCGTGTATCTATATGAATTCTATGAATGACATGATGTGAGGAATTTGCCGTGTATCTATATGAATTCTATGAATGACATGATGTGAGGAATTAGCTGTGTATCTATATGAATTCTATGAATGACATGATGTGAGGAATTTACTGTGTATCTATATGAATTCTATGAATGACATGATGGGAGGAATTAGCCGTGTATCTATATGAATTCTATGAATGACATGATGGGAGGAATTTGCCGTGTATCTATATGAATTCTATGAATGACATGATGTGAGGAATTAGCCGTGTATCTATATGAATTCTATGAATGACATGATGTGAGGAATTTGCCGTGTCAATATTAACCTTTGAATTGAACGACTCTCTGCAGGTATCATCCCCTGGAACGCATCGCCAGGCAAGGTTTGTGGGTCCACACTTGGAGACATCTGTAATACCAGTGAGGTAAGGCGTCTCTCCTCCCATCCTCAGTCATTATTTTGACCAGTGATACACTGTACTGTCTATTATGTGGGTGCCATTACTTTGGAGACGCATGCTCACAATAACAGCGCAAGGGCCACAGAATTCACAATGAGTTACTGTACTGTGTTCAATCACATGAATGTCTTTTTCAGTTCTACCTGTCCTATCACCTGTACATCATAGCATGCGCTGGAGCCGGGGCCACCGTCATTGCTCTGGTAAGTTCGTTCATATCTCTCTGTCTCTGTCTCTGTCTCTGTCTCTGTCTCTGTCTCTCTCTGTCTCTGTCTCTCTCTCTCTCTCTCTCTCTCTCTCTCTCTCTCTCTCTCTCTCTCTCTCTCTCTCTCTCTCTCTCTCTCTCTCTCTCTCTCTCTCTCTCTCTCTCTCTCTCTCTCTCTCTCTCTCTCTCTCTCTCTCTCTCTCCTCCCTCTCTGCAGTTTGTATCGGACTGTAGATCATGAATCCAGTGCTCCCCTCCTCATTTCCCATATGGTTTATGTAACCTCTGACTGTCAGGCAGAATACCCGTAGACGTTTCCACAACTCCAATCCCATTCTCTGTAAACCATCTGCTTAGGATGCCCCGAGCCCCAGACTTATTTTAGGAAAGTAGAAACAGGGTGGACGTTTGTCCTTTATCGGGACACATGGCTATGTTTATACAGTATAAAGGAGAATATCTGTAAGGATATAAACATGTGTAGACTACATCAGAGTTCTTTGAACTAAGGGCGCCCCATTTCCGAAGAGTATAAAGTCCCGTCTTGGGTGTTTTGAAAACAACTAGTATGATAGAAGAGGGAAATGCTCTGTCAAGGCCATGCAGTCGGGTTTTCCTCTCTGATTGCTTCCAAATAGTGTTTCATAGGGTTCCATTGAACTCATATATATATATATATATATATATATATATATATATATATATATATATATATATATAGGTGACAAACATGAATATTTTACTAATACTTGTGTTGTTGTTATTTTTTACAAGTAAAAAGTTGAAACATCAGTTGTTGCCAATATGGCAGCCATGCACATGCATGTCCTTGGGGAGTTCTCTTACCGCCTGTATTCTGTTCTCTTCCACCAGCTGATCTACATGATGGCTTCCACTTATAACTTTGCCGTTTTGAAGTTTAAGAGTCGAGAAGACTGCTGCACTAAGTTTTAACTGGTGTTCAGAGACACAGTCTATGACACGGCTCTGAGTAGACAGCAGCCACTTACTACATGGACTAAAAATAGACAGCAACATATCTCCATTAGCCTTCACCTAAAGTGTAAATAGCTGATTGTATGCATCTTTTAGCATGTGCTATCCAGAGATAGGTCTGCCTGAAGGACCAACTGTACCTGAAGGGAATTGTCTTAAGAATGGGGTGGTGTAGGGTTGAGAGGGTTATGCTTTTCTCCATATCTTGTTAAGATCCGATTAGGACAATAAATCAGTAATAACTCCCTTAAATGAATAGCACTCTGGCTAATAAACAGTAGGCGTGGAAGAGGAAGACAAAAAACACAATCTGAGAACAATACTGTATTATGAAGGAGTTCTCCATCAGTTGCCATGACCATCGTGCTTCAATTTGGGGGGGAAATGTATTTGTTTTTTTGCTAATGTTCAATTTGTCAGAAGACCAGCCAGGCTTGGAAAAGTGCCTTTTCCCCCATTCATGTTTTAGGATTGATCATGTGTACTACTTGTATTTTCTTGGTGCAAGACACAAAGTGTTACACAGTGAATTTGAATTGTCAGTATTACAAGCTTCTATTACAAACTAGTTCCTCAGTCGTATATAGATACAAATAGTCTTCACATGTAAGATGACGCAGACAAGATGAACAGCATTTCAAAACAAATAACTGCACATTTAACTAGTATTGTGAAGGGTAATCCCAGTACCAGGGGTATATTTTCCATCAAGGTATATAGCCTCAGTTTATGACTTCATATATTTTATAAAGGAAGTTTTCTTGTTTTAGAGGAGTAATGTAATTGCTATGGGACCTGATGCCTTCATAGCTTCAGCTGATAGTTTTGATTGGTTTCTTCCTCCTCTTTGACTCATTCAGAAACATTACATTGTTTAAAGAGCCACTGTTGTTGTTGTTGTTGTTGTTCTTTTAACACTGAGCCTGCATGCTTACTTTATTTCATTTGGATTCCTTAATCTGTTTATGATTACTTATATTCCATATTTCCATAAATATTTAATTATTTCCGAAGATTTTTGAAGACTGTAGTTATTATTTTTCTCTTTCTATACAAAATAAACAATCTTTGTGTACAAAATATCCCCAGTGGTTTTATATTTCTTCTCAAATGAAAAAGAGACACTGAGAACAGTACCGGTGACAGAAAACAAGAAGATAGTGCCTGTTCCATCTCATATCACAATCTAATGCCCCTCTAACCTCTACTAACCACATTCATCATCAAGCTTGCATGCAAAACCTAAAACCCCACTACCCTTCCTCTCCCCTTTTTAAATGTCTCTGTAATATTCTTCAATAATCATGTTAGTAGTGTTGAGGATAATGACATTACTTTGCGGGTGTGTCTGTTGGTCTGTTGTCTGCTTAACATTGTGTTTTCTCTCTCTCTCTGTGTGTGTGTGTGTGTGTGTGTGTGTGTGTGTGTGTGTGTGTGTGTGTGTGTGTGTGTGTGTGTGTGTGTGTGTGTGTGTGTGTGTGTGTGTGTGTGTGTGTGTGTGTGTGTTTGTGTGTGCGTGCGTGCGTGCGTGCGTATGACCTAGCTCTGCCTCATGTAGCCTGCTTTGCATCTTACCATGCTCACTGGCCATCCACCTCGGCCCTCTCTTCCAGATCCACTTCCTCATGATTCTCTCAGCAAACTGGGCTTACCTAAAGGATGCCAGTCGCATGCATGCCTACCAAGACATCAAACTGAAGGAAGAACAGGAGCTGCACGACATCACGTCTCGTTCAAAGGAATGCCTCAATTCCTACACATAAGGATTACGCCCTGGTCCACACACACACACACACACACACACACACACACACACACACACACACACACACACACACACACACACACACACACACACACACACACACACACACACACACACACACACACACACACACACACACACACACACACACACACACACACACACAGGCCAAGAGAACCCATAACCTGCCAGCTGCCCTCATTCAGCGCAGTAATAACACGGCTCCTAACAAACTAATGCATCAATGTCTCTTTCTACAACTAACTGATCAAGACGTCTGTGTCAGAACCTCTGTTTTGTGTTTCGTGTGTGGATTTACTTTTGTTTTTCTAATTTTCATAGGAATGTTTTTGTTGCGATTTATTGTTATTTAAAAAATATATATATATTATAACCAGTGATTGCTGGTGAACTTGAAACATTGCACTATTCTAAAACATGAAGGAAATAAATCATGAAGCTTGTTTTAGAGTGTTCTGTTATGATTCTGGTCTGGTTGTCGGAGGGGGAAGTTCTTGTAAGCGAGAAGAGAATCCGTTTAAAAAAAAATGTTTTAAATCAAAGATGCAGTTTTGATTACACCTCATAGCACAACATGAAACGCCTTACAACATCACAGATATATACAAGTGGTGCAATGTGCTGTTGCTAATTGCAAACAAGTCTGCTCCTCCTGGCTCTGAATGGAGAGCATATGAAGAGGAGGAATGGAAAGGCAAAACAACATTCTATTGTGCAACAGAACATGTATGTGTTGGCTTCTTCGACAAAGGGTTTACGTTACCCCTCTGCCCATTTCAAACTGTTAGGGTTTAAAAAACTTTTCTCTTGCTAGTAGTTTGAGTTGAAATAGGTATGATCATTCTGATTCTACAATTTCATAAGTTACATTCCAACTAAAATGTTAATATTTGAATTGAAACGGTAATAATGATGTAAAATCCTAATTCCCTAAAAGAGGAACTACCTCATGCCTACGCAGGTACACTTACTGAACATGCACAGGTATTTTAGCTGAGATAACCACGTGTCCATGTAACTGTAAACAAACCCGTGGCGGTTGGGTTTTTAAATTTGAGTCCTTTTAGGAGGAATCCTTTACATTTTTAGTCCTTAAACTTTGAGTCCTTACACCATTAGTCCTTACACCATTAGTCCTTACAATTTTAGTTTATTTATTTTTTATTTATTTTACCCTGGCAAGTGAATGGTGCCAATAAAATTATACAGTTAGACTAACCAAAATATTTAATCTTAATACATGGCCATTGTGTGATTCCATGGTTTATAATTAGTATCGTTTTAGTTTTTCAAATGCAGCATTTTTATAGACGGTCTACATTTAATTTAAAATGTCTTGAATAATGTCTTTGTGAGATGAAAAATAAGGTCAAATTTGACTATTAAACATGAGGATGGTTTGTTGCACAGAGGGGCTTGTATGTCCGAAGTATTGTTGGGATGAATAAATGCTTCTTATTGTATAGTGTATGATCTTCCACAGTTCATCCCAAATTCCCATGTGTGACTTGAAATTCCCATTTGCGATTGTCAAATCTTTATCCCTGTAACTACAAGATACAACATGCTTACATTTTACTTGGTTGAGAGAAAACTAGTGTTCTGAAACTAAATGTTCATGTGCTTTGTTACCATGGCAAACCTTGTGATTTAGACGGTGCAAGTAAGTGAACGTTAACCGTTCTCCATTCAAGCTGAGATAACTCTGTTGTTAGGGTGTTGATCTGTACAATTTAAACATGTTACAAGTCAGGAGTTTTTTTTTTTGTGATGTTTCAATCTTCTTTTTTTATTGAAGATATAACCACTTAAAAGAACAAACAAAAAAATGTTTTCTAAATATCTTGAATTGTATTTCGGTATTGTTTTTTTTTTTTACGTGCAATTGTTAAAATACTGACATCATTACTGATGCAATCTTTATCTGTTATTTAGAAGAAACGTACAGGAATATTGATGTTTTTCATTAGTGCATTATTAAGGATGAACTGTTTCTGCAGTGATACTGGTGATGTGTAGTCATTTGTACTGACAACTGTGGTAGGCAGTGTTTGCCGGTTTCCAGAGAACAATTTAGTCCAGGTTATGTCCACTGTATGTCATTGTAGTCCACAGTGTTTCTTAGCTCTGAAGTATATCACTCCTCTATAGTATTTTCTATTAGTGTCAAGGTCTTCCTTGGGAATTTATTTCAGGTAATACTTAACTTGTCACAGTATTCTGAATATTGATCATCACACCTCACCCTACGATTGAAAATGCCAATCTGACCACGAATGGAATACGGTTCGGCCAAAGTTTATAAGCCACTGTATGTTTTGATTGTTTTGTAAACAAAGTGGCCTCTGAAATATAGTACAGCAGATTCAAAAGGTTTGTAGTGGCCTGCAGGAATAAGACGTTGATGTGAATTGAATGACATTACCGTCCCATCATGCAGTGCTTCCTGTGTATAATGTACCAAAAAAGAATAGTAATCAAAATGGCTACCGATCAAACACCAGGAGGACAACAATCCAACGTCCTGGCTGGGATCCCCTTTGACATTTCTCTCTCTCTAATTGTTTTTATGAAAATAAAAAATACAAAAATGTACTACTAAATGATGTACGCCATTCATTGTCCATGTCAAAGGGCATAAAACCTAATGTCATGGTACACAGACAGACACAGGCACACAAACACAGACACAGACACAGACACAGACACACACACACACCTCGACAAAGATCCTCTCCAGAAAAACATGAAGATGGGCATGGTGCAAAGACGGAGTCAGCATGTACAGGTTTGACACACACACACAAGTTGAAGAACTGTTGGTGTGTGTGTGTCAAACCTGTACACGCTGACTCCGTCTTTGCTCCATGCCCATCTTCATGTTTTTCTGGAGAGGATCTTTGTCGAGGACGGGGCCTTCTTTTCTTCAGGCTCCTCTGGCTCCTTCTGTTCTGGGGGAGAGCAGTGAGGCCTCCTCAGGGCCTGTAGTGTCCTGGAGTAGTAGCTCTGGAATGTGCTGGGCTCTGGAGGGAGAGTTAGAGAGACAAAAAATGAGACTCTTTATGCTCTGGTCATAAATCAGTGAGGGTAGGAGGACACAGCATACATCATCAGACAGGAGGACCAACACAGAATACATCAGACAGGATGACCAACACAGAACACATCATCAGACAGGATGACCAACACAGAATACATCATCAGACAGGATGACCAACACAGAATACAACATCAGACAGGATGACCAACACAGAACACACCATCAGACAGGATGACCAACACAGAATATATCATCAGACAGGATGACCAACACAGAATACACCATCAGACAGGATGACCAACACAGAATACACCATCAGACAGGATAACCAACACAGAACACAACATCAGACAGGATAACCAACACAGAATACATCATTAGATGCCCTTCATCCTCACCACTGTGCAGGGCCAGTGAAAGACCACTCTGGAGGCCAGTCACACAGACATTAAAACATAGACATTTGTAAACAGCCGGAAGTGATTTAGTAGTGTGTGTTGATATTACAGTGAATTATAGACAACCTGTGTACATTTATGGAATGCATCAAATCTGACTTATTCCTGATAAAGGCCACTTGATATTTAAAAACAAGATATTGATTACTATATAGTATTTATTACTAGATTCATTACTAGATGTATTACTATATAGTATTTATTACTAGATTCATTACTAGATGTATTACGATATAGCATATTTTACTATATGTCTTGCAGTCATTGTTTTTTGTCTTGTTTTCTCTATTAATAATTTCTTTACAACACATACAACATATCACACTAACCAAATAACACAAAACACTATTGTAAAACACATACAACATATCACCCTAACCAAATAACACAAAACACTATTGTAAACACATACAACATATCACACTAACCAAATAACACAAAACACTATTGTAAACACATACAACATATCACACTAACCAAATAACACAAAACACTATTGTAAACACATACAACATATCACACTAGACAAATAACACAAAGCACTATTGTAAACACATACAACATATCACACTAGACAAATAACACAAAGCACTATTGTAAACACATACAACATATCACACTAACCAAATAACACATACAACATATCACCCTAACCAAATAACACAAAACACTATTGTAAACACATACAACATATCACACTAACCAAACAACACACAAAACACTATTGTAAACACATACAGCATATCACACTAACCAAATAAGACAAAACACTATTGTAAACACATACAACATATCACACTACCCAAATAACACAAAACACTATTGTAAACACATACAACATATCACCCTAACCAAATAACACAAAACACTATTGTAAACACATACAACATATCACACTAACCAAACAACACACAAAACACTATTGTAAACACATACAGCATATCACCCTAACCAAATAACACAAAACACTATTGTAAACACATACAACATATCACACTAACCAAACAACACACAAAACACTATTGTAAACACATACAGCATATCACACTAACCAAATAACACAAAACACTATTGTAAACACATACAGCATATCACACTACCCAAATAACACAAAACACTATTGTAAACACATACAACATATCACACTAGCCAAATAACACAAAACACTATTGTAAACACATACAACATATCACACTAACCAAATAACACAAAACACTATTGTAAACACATACAGCATATCACACTACCCAAATAATACAAAACACTATTGTAAACACATACAACATATCACACTAGCCAAATAACACAAAACACTATTGTAAACACATACAACATATCACACTAGCCAAATAACACAAAACACTATTGTAAACACATTCAACATATCACACTAAACAAACAACAGCACAAAATACACCACATGTAAACACATCATTTTTTAAATATATTTTTGTTAGATATATATTTTTCTTTATTACTTTCTAACCCTACCACCCCTCCCTTAATTGGAGTAAACTAGTGAACAACAACGTTTCAGCGTCTACTTCCAGCTTGTACATACTATAGACATTTTACTTTCCTTTTCTTTGCATATCACAATTTCATTCCAACAAAATAATGTACTACACTTGTTGCATATATGGGAGGGCTGCAACTAAAATTTCAAAAACAAGAAGTAAATAGGTAATTAATATGATGAAATGCCAAGCAGTCATTCTAAACAGGAGCCACAGTAAAGGTATGGCAATAAATGCTAAGAAAATGGGGTGAGGAGGAACATTTGGTATGGGCAGACAGATGGCATACTGTATGTACTGTACCCTCTGTCGGTTGGCACTGATTTAGCACTGAGGTCTTAAGATGCTTCACATTCATGCGTGGAAACATGCCTGAATTTGCAAACACTCCCACATCGACTATGGATCAGTGAATCTACTGCACCAGATACAGACAACCTTTTATGCATCTTGTATAATGAAATGCAATGCCACTGGTCAGCAACAATAACAAATAATCTAACAGCATTCCTGCAGTGCTGGAGTTGTTTCTCACACTGCCCCACTCCCCTCTTCCAAGGCACGGTTACAATGTGTTCAGGAAGCAAAGCATGCTGGGAGCACATAGGGCTGTGTCACCTCTGATATCTCCCATTCACAACAGATACACTACATGGCCAAAGGTATGTGGACACCTGCTCATCGAACATCTCATTCCAAAATCAAAACTAATACGAGTTTGTCTGCTATATCAGCCTCCACTCTTCTGGGAAGACTTTCCAATAGATGTTGGAACATTGCTGCAGGGACTTGCTTCCATTCAGCTACTAGAGCATTAGTGAGGTTGGGCACTGATGTTGGGCGATTAGGCCTGCCTCGCAGTCAGTGTTCCGATTCATCCCAAAGGTGTTTGATGGGGTTGAGGTCAGGGCTCTGTGCAGGCCAGTCATGTTCTTCCACACCGATCTCAACAAAACATTAAGTAAACAAACCATTAAGTAAACAGTAAGATATTGTTTTCATATGTTCCAGTGGTGAACCCTGGTGCTACCTGCTTTGTTTCTCGTGCGAAGCTCCTGAGTTGAGGACAGCGAGGTGGGAAGAAATTGGAAGTTAAAACCTCTTGGAACTCTAGGGGCGCAATTTCATTTTTGGATGAAAAACGTTCCCGTTTTAAACAAGATATTTTGTCACAAAAAGATGCTCGACTATGCATATAATTGCTACTGTTCGAAAGAAAACACTCTGACGTGTCCAGAAATACAAAGATCTTCTCTGAATCGTGCCCTTTAACGTGAGCTTCAGGCAAAACCAAGATGAGATGGCATCAGGAAATGACAAGGATTTTTGAGGCTCTGTTTGTCATGATCTCCTTATATGGCTGTGAACAGCAAGAGGAATGAGTCTGCCCTTTCTGTCGTTTCCCCAAGGTGTCTGCAGCATTGTGACGTATTTGTAGGCAGATCATTGGAAGATTGACCATAAGAGACCACATTTACCACGTGTCCGCCCGGTGTCCTGAATCAGAAATTGGTGCGAAAAAGTCACCTGCCAGTATTTTTCCAAACAATACAGAGAGTAAAGCAAGCTTCCACGAACTGCATGTCAATGAAGAGATATGTGAAAACACCTTGAGGACTGATTCCAAACAACGTTTGCCATGTTTCTGTCGATATTATGTAGTTAATCCGGAAAAAGTTTTACGTTGTAGGTGACTGCATTTTCGGTTCGTTTCAGTAGCCAGGCGCAATGTAGAAAACGGAACGATTTCTCCTACACACAGACGCTTTGAGGAAACACTGCGCATTTGGCATGTGACTGAGAGTCTCCTCATTGAAAACATCAGAAGCTCTTCAAAGGTAAATGATTTTATTTATTTGGTTATCTGGCTTTTGAATGAAAATGATTGAGTGACTACATGCTACACAAAATGCTATGCTAGCTTTGCATACTCTTACACAAATTAGTCAATTTCTATGGTTCAAAAGCATATTTTGAAAATCTGAGATGACAGTGTTGTTAAGAAAAGGCTAAGCTTGAGAGCAAACGCATTATTTTAATTTTATTTGCGATTTTCAGAAATCGTTAACGTTGCGTTATGCTAATGAGCCTGAGGCTTTAGTCACGATCCCGGATCCGGGATGGGGAGTTTCAAGAGGTTAAGTCCCGTGAGGACGCCACCTCTCAGCGGGTCAGGGCGAGGGGGGAGAAACACCTCTCAGGAGACAGCACAGGAAACGCCACAGACGATACCTCCTCAGCCCCTGAGGATGACAGGAGTACCAACTGTTAATTAGAGAATGCAACAAACGACAGAAGATACAAATTCAGCACTGTCACTGTCACTGTCATATGATGTTTCTGAAGACATGAAATGATCAAAGAGAGAAAGATGAAGACGACAACACATAGACTCAATGAATCAGACATTATGAATGATAGGGGCTGACTCAATGAATCAGACATTATAAATGATATGAGATGACTCAATGAATCAGACATTATGAATGATATGAGATGACTCAATGAATCAGACATTATGAATGATATGAGATGACTCAATGAATCAGACATTATGAATGATACGGACTGACTCCATGAATCAGACATTATGAATGGTATGGACTGACTCAATGAATCAGACATTATGAATGATATGGACTGACTCAATGAATCAGACATTATGAATGATATGAGATGACTCAATGAATCAGACATTATGAATGATACGGACTGACTCCATGAATCAGACATTATGAATGATACAGACTGACTCCATGAATAAGACATTATGAATAATATGAGATGACTCCATGAATCAGACATTATGAATGATATGAGATGACTCCATGAATCAGACATTATGAATGATATGGACTGACTCCATGAATAAGACATTATGAATAATATGAGATGACTCCATGAATCAGACATTATGAATGATATGAGATGACTCCATGAATCAGACATTATGAATGATATGAGATGACTCCATGAATCAGACATTATGAATGATATGAGATGACTCCATGAATCAGACATTATGAATGATATGAGATGACTCCATGAATCAGACATTATGAATGATACGGACTGACTCCATGAATCAGACATTATGAATGGTATGGACTGACTCAATGAATCAGACATTATGAATGATATGAGATGACTCCATGAATCAGACATTATGAATGATATGAGTTGACTCCATGAATCAGACATTATGAATGATACGGACTGACTCCATGAATCAGACATTATGAATGATATGAGTAGACTCCATGAATCAGACATTAAGAATGATATGAGATGACTCCATGAATCAGACATTATGAATGATATGAGATGACTCCATGAATCAGACATTATGAATGATATGAGTTGACTCCATGAATCAGACATTATGAATGATACGGACTGACTCCATGAATCAGACATTATGAATGATATGAGTTGACTCCATGAATCAGACATTAAGAATGATATGAGATGACTCCATGAATCAGACATTATGAATGATACGGACTGACTCAATGAATCAGACATTATGAATGGTAGGGGCTGACTCAATGAATCAGACATTATGAATGATACGGACTGACTCAATGAATCAGACATTATGAATGATATGAGTTGACTCCATGAATCAGACATTATGAATGATACGGACTGACTCCAGGAATCAGACATTATGAATGATATGAGTTGACTCCATGAATCAGACATTAAGAATGATATGAGATGACTCCATGAATCAGACATTATGAATGATATGAGATGACTCCATGAATCAGACATTATGAATGGTAGGGGCTGACTCAATGAATCAGACATTATGAATGATACGGACTGACTCAATGAATCAGACATTATGAATGATATGAGTTGACTCCATGAATCAGACATTAAGAATGATATGAGATGACTCCATGAATCAGACATTATGAATGATATGAGATGACTCCATGAATCAGACATAATGAATGATACGGACTGACTCAATGAATCAGACATTATGAATGGTAGAGGCTGACTCAATGAATCAGACATTATGAATGATACGGACTGACTCAATGAATCAGACATTATGAATGATACGGACTGACTCAATGAATCAGACACTATGAATGATACGGACTGACTCAATGAATCAGACATTATGAATGATACGGACTGACTCAATGAATCAGACATTATGAATGATACGGACTGACTCAATGAATCAGACATTATGAATGATACGGACTGACTCCATGAATCAGACATTATGAATGATATGAGTTGACTCCATGAATCAGACATTAAGAATGATATGAGATGACTCCATGAATCAGACATTATGAATGATATGAGATGACTCCATGAATCAGACATTATGAATGATACGGACTGACTCAATGAATTAGACATTATGAATGATATGAGTTGACTCCATGAATCAGACATTATGAATGATACGGACTGACTCCATGAATCAGACATTATGAATTATATGAGTTGACTCCATGAATCAGACATTATGAATGATACGGACTGACTCCATGAATCAGACATTATGAATGATATGAGTTGACTCCATGAATCAGACATTAAGAATGATATGAGATGACTCCATGAATCAGACATTATGAATGATATGAGATGACTCCATGAATCAGACATTATGAATGATACAGACTGACTCAATGAATCAGACATTATGAATGATACAGACTGACTCAATGAATCAGACATTATGAATGATACAGACTGACTCAATGAATCAGACATTATGAATGATACGGACTGACTCAATGAATCAGACATTATGAATGATACAGACTGACTCAATGAATCAGACATTATGAATGATACAGACTGACTCAATGAATCGGACATTATGAATGATACAGACTGACTCAATGAATCAGACATTATGAATGATACAGACTGACTCAATGAATCAGACATTATGAATGATATGAGATGACTCAATGAATCAGACATTATGAATGGGAAATGAAGTACTGATGTAAACACCTTAATCGGCGTTCCAGCAGTGTATTTGATCTGCCCATGTGCCAGCACCGTTAACGTCAGCCTCCCTGTTTAGCTTGAGCGAAGTGAGTTCAAACCAACTGAATGTATGCATCTTTGAAGTAGTTTTCACTTACAAACTTTATACTCTATGTCCGAACTCGGAATTAAATATACTTCCCAAAAATGACATGGTCGTTGTGGTAGAATGTATATTTTGAATGGTGATTTTCTGCATTTATCAGGTTTCAGGTAGCCTGCTTTCAGATGTGTTCATGTAAACAGAATTATTAGGGTAATCGTTCTTCTTGCAAGGCATTATATTAATCTGACTATCCACAATAATCCCACTATTGTGTGCATGTAACTGTAATCGGTGAAACATATTTACAGGCTTGGCAGTAAAGCACTTGGGACATTAAATCCGTTTGAAGTGAATCAACCCATTAAAACAGAGTGGAGACTCCTAACTTCCACAGGATCTGTGCAAAGCTGCCTCCTGGAGAGGGAGAGGGGGGGGGTGTGACAGGATTCTGGGGGAGAGTAGCTGCCTTCCTGAGGGATTCTGTCTCCAAAGAACAGAGCCTCACTAAGTAGTGTGGAAGTCCAGTATGCTCCTTGGACCAAGGTACTGATGCTGGGGCTGGTTTTCAGCAAAGGTCATATTGGGCTGAGGGGAGGTGGGGCTTCCGTTTCTGGGCTGAGGGGAGGTGGGGCTTCCGTTTCTGGGCTGAGGGGAGGTGGGGCTTCCGTTTCTGGGCTGAGGGGAGGTGGGGCTTCCGTTTCTGGGCTAGGGAGAGGTGGGGCTTCCGTTTCTGGGCTGAGGGGAGGTGGGGCTTCCGTTTCTGGGCTGAGGGGAGGTGGGGCTTCCGTTTCTGGGCTGAGGGGAGGTGGGGCTTCCGTTTCTGGGCTGAGGGGAGGTGGGGCTTCCGTTTCTGGGCTGAGGGGAGGTGGGGCTTCTGTTTCTGGGCTAGGGAGAGGTGGGGCTTCCGTTTCTGGGCTAGGGGGGGTGGGGATTCCGTTTCTGGGCTAGGGAGAGGTGGGGATTCTGGTTCTGGAGAGAGGTAGGGTTTTGGTTCTGGGCTGGGGAGAGTTGGAGCTTATGGTTCTGGGGAAAGGTGGGGCTTCTGGTTCTCGGGAGAGGTGGGGGTTTTGGTTCTGGACTGGGGAGAGGTGGGGTTTCTGGATCTGAACTGGGGAGACTTGGCGGTTCTGGGCTGGCGAGAGGTGGGGGTTCTGCTACTCTGGGGGAGGAGGGGCTCTGGTTCTGGGGGGAGGTGGGGGTTCTGCTACTCTGGGGGAGGAGGGGCTCTGGTTCTGGGGGGAGGTGGGGGTTCTGCTACTCTTAGGAGGGGGTTGTTGTTGGGGTGAGAGAGGTCTATGGATGCTGGAGTGAGTGGGAGCAAGGGTGTTGGGTTACTTGTTGTTTTCGGGGCGAGGGAGGGCGTTGGTGGGTGTTGCCTCTGAGGTGAATGAGGGTGGAGTGATACCAGTGTTCGTTGTGGTGAGAGGGGTCAAGGGGGCGGCATGTGTGACACGATGGCGTGCACCGCCCTCTGCTGGTGTTCCTTTAGGCTTCCTCCAGCATCTCTGCCTCCTTCTCCAGCTCTCTGATTCTGGCCTTGGCCCCGTCTACCAGGTCAGCGTCAGATTCTAGAGAGCTGCTGCTCCCCCAGTCGGGCCTGCGCCCTCCAGAGGCCATCACACCTTCTTTACACCTTCTAGCCCTCAGCACACCTCTGTCCACATAGATATCAGGAGGCAGTAGTTTATCAGGGCTGATCTCCAGCAGTGAGAGGACCACCAAGGAAGGGTTACGCAGTGCATCATTCTCCAGAGTTGCGCACTGCAATCACACACATCACATCACACACAGATACAGATCACACACATCACACACAGATCACACATCACACACATCACACAAAACAACACATCATACAGAACCAAGAGGTTGAAGAACAAGGAAAAAGAAAGCACAGAAAGAAGAGAAGATGAGGACACAAAACGATCAACCGCCAGGACTTAGAGAAGATGAGGACCAAGACACGATCAACTAGCAGAAGGACTTAGAGAAGATGAGGACCAAGACACGATCAACCGCCAGAAGGACTTAGAGAAGATGAGGACCAAGACACGATCAACCGCCAGAGGGACTTAGAGAAGATGAGGACCAAGACACGATCAACTAGCAGAAGGACATAGAGAAGATCTTGGCTACTTGCACACACACACACACACACACACACCTCCAACAGGTGGACACGGCCAACAAGGGGTTACAGAGAAAAAGATCCTTGAACAATTGCAAGATGACCTGCAGGCTCCCAAATGGACTGCAACCCAGATATAAGGCCTTATGGAGTTACCGTAACCATGACTAAATAAACGTTAGAGCAGATGTGCGTTAAAGAAAAGTCATCTCGCTACACTCCACATTGTTTCCCACATTATCAGAGAAGCAGTGTCAGTGACCTAACTCAGAAGCTGGGCCTTCAGCACCTGTCTGTGTCTGTCAGACTCCTCTTTCGACAACATCCTGGCACTCTCCAGCCTCCTCAGCTCTGTCTGCAGCGCCAGCTGCTCTGCCGACAGCCTGCCCAGATCTACAGGGAGACAATCGGATATGAGTCACAACATCTAAGCTAACAGCTTACATACTAGAGCACTACGGCACTCATTGTACAGCATATCCAGTTACCAATCTTTATTTTTCAACTACGGACAAGTAACAATGGATTTAGGTTGGGTATTTTAGTTAAAGGTATTGTGACAATTTTTGTGCCAAAAATGTTAATGTCAGTTGAAGATAAACGATTCATTGTTTGTGATTACAATCCAGTTAATCTCCTCAACAAGCTAGAGGACATTGGTTTGACTGAGACGGTGCTGGGAGGTGGTTTAGCACATGGTACTAGTCTAGCATGTGGTACTAGCCTAGCACACTGTACTAGCCTAACTCTGATGGTGGTTAATGAAGTTTCGTGTTTATTTATTTAATTTTTTATTTATTTCACCTTTATTTAACCAGGTAGGCAAGTTGAGATCAAGTTCTCATTTACAATTGCGACCTGGCCAAGATAAAGCAAAGCAGTTCGACACATACAACGACACAGAGTTACACATGGAGTAAAACAAACATACAGTCAATAATACAATATAAAAAAGTCTATATACGATGTGAGCAAATGAGGTGAGATAAGGGAGGTAAAAGCAAAAAAAGGCAATGGTGGCAAAGTAAATACAATATAGCAAGTAAAACACTGGAATGGTAGATTTGCAGTGGAAGAATGTGCAAAGTAGAAATAAAAATAATGGGGTGCAAAGGAGCAAAATAAATAAATAAAGAAAATAAATAAATACAGTAGGGAAAGAGGTAGTTGTTTGGGCTAAATTATAGGTGGGCTATGTACAGGTGCAGTAATCTGTGAGCTGCTCTGACAGATGGTGCTTAAAGCTAGTGAGGGAGATAAAGTGTTTCCAGTTTCAGTGCTTTTTGTAGTTCGTTCCAGTCATTGGCAGCAGAGAACTGGAAGGAGAGGCGAAAGAATTGGTTTTGGGGGTGACCAGAGAGATATACCTGCTGGGGCGCATGCTACAGGTGGGTGATGCTATGGTGACCAGCGAGCTGAGATAAGGGAGGACTTTACCTAGCAGGGTCTTGTAGATGACATGGAGCCAGTGGGTTTGGCGACGAGTATGAAGCGAGGACCAGCCAACGAGAGCGTACAGGTCGCAATGGTGGGTAGTATATGGGGCTTTGGTGACAAAACGGATTGCACTGTGATAGACTGCATCCAATTTGTTGAGTAGGGTATTGGTGGCTATTTTGTAAATGACATCGCCAAAGTCGAGGATTGGTAGGATGGTCAGTTTTACAAGGGTATGTTTGGCAGCATGAGTGAAGGATGCTTTGTTGCGAAATAGGAAGCCAATTCTAGATTTAACTTTGGATTGGAGATGTTTGATGTGGGTCTGGAAGGAGAGTTTACAGTCTAACCAGACACCTAGGTATTTGTAGTTGTCCACGTATTCTAAGTCAGAGCCATCCAGAGTAGTGATGCTGGATGGGCGGGCAGGTGCAGGCAGCGATCGGTTGAAGATAATGCATTTAGTTTTACTCGTATTTAAGAGCATTTGGAGGCCACAGAAGGAGAGTTGTATGGCGTTGAAGCTTGCCTGGAGGGTTGTTAACACAGTGTCCAAAGAAGGGCCAGAAATATACAGAATGGTGTCGTCTGCGTAGAGGTGGATCAGAGACTCACCAGCAGCAAGAGCGACAGTTAGTAAGGACAAGAGAGAGAGAGAGAGAGAGAGAGAGAGAGAGAGGTAGAGAGAGAGATAGGGGAGAGAGAGATAGGGGGAGAGAGAGATAGGGAGAGAGAGAGAGTAAATTAGCAAGTGACTCAAGGATATCCCGTCCTCCTCTCCTCTGACAGGAAGATCATTGTGTCCCTCAAAGAGGGGTGAAGCATTGGCACTCCGCCTCCTCCCTCCACCCTCTCAGTCCCTTGGCCCCTCCACCCTAACATCCCCCTGCTTTCACTTCCCAGAGCCATCTGTAAAGCCACAAACACTGCAACGATTCCCTGCATTGACAGTCAGCTGGGGCACATCCAAAAAGACCCAACCACAGTGCCAAAGCCAGTTGGGTGACTAGAATGAATTATTCACAGTGGCTATATGGTCATTTAAGTTTCAACTGAAAAGTTTTTCCATCCCCCGAAAATATATACTGTATATATTACAAAATACATAATGATATTGTTTGGACATAGATGACACACTTAGGCAACCCGTCCAAGACTTTTGTGTGCAAAAAAACCTTGAACTAGCGACAGTGAAAAAAATAACTTTCCCCGTTACAGAAAAGGACTGGTCAGAGAGGCTAAAATGTGAGAAAAAAAGGGATTCAAAGACTTATCTGATTTCCCACACACATCCAGGAGGCTAATGCTTGACCATGCCAGGCTTCGGCCACCGTTCCTCACCTGCCCGTAGGCCCTGGTTCTCCTCCTGAGTCACCGTTCCTCACCTGCCCGTAGGCCCTGGTTCTCCTCCTGATCCACCGTTCATCACCTGCCCGTAGGCCCTGGTTCTCTTCTTGAGCCACTGTTCTTCGCCTGCCCGTAGGCCCTGGTTCTCTACTTGAGCCACTGTTCTTCGCCTGCCCGTAGACCCTGGTTCTCCTCCTGATCCACCGTTCCTCACCTGCCCGTAGGCCCTGGTTCTGCTCCTGAGCCACTGTTCCTCACCTGCCCGTATAGGCCCTGGTTCTCCTCCTGATCCACCGTTCCTCCCCTGCCCATAGGCCCTGGTTCTGCTCCTGAGCCACCGTTCCTCACCTGCCCGTAGGCCCTGGTTCTCCTCCTGAGCCACCGTTCCTCACCTGCCCGTAGGCCCTGGTTCTCATCCTGAGCCACCGTTCCTCCCCTGCCCGTAGGCCCTGGTTCTCCTCCTGATCCACCGTTCCTCCCCTGCCCATAGGCCCTGGTTCTGCTCCTGAGCCACCGTTCCTCACCTGCCCGTAGGCCCTGGTTATCCTCCTGAGCCACCGTTCCTCACCTGCCCGTAGGCCCTGGTTCTCATCCTGAGCCACCGTTCCTCACCTGCCCGTAGGCCCTGGTTCTCCTCCTGAGCCACCGTTCCTCCCCTGCCCGTAGGCCCTGGTTCTGCTCCTGAGCCACCATTCCACACCTGCCTGTGGACCCTGGTTCTGCTCCTGAGCCACCGTTCCTCCCCTGCCCGTAGGCCCTGGTTCTCCTCCTGAGCCACCGTTCCACACCTGCCTGTGGACCCTGGTTCTGCTCCTGAGCCACCGTTCCACACCTGCCTGTGGACCCTGGTTCTGCTCCTGAGCCACTGTTCCTCCCCTGCCCGTAGGCCCTGGTTCTCATCCTGAGCCACATCCAGCTTCTTCAGCAGCCTGAGCTGGGCCTGCAGCTCCACTCTGTCTCTCCTCAGGATGAGGTACGTTCCAATGATTGTTTCCTGAAGTGTTACATCAAACTTCTCATACTTAACATGTAACATGCAAATGAGCCACTAAAACACAAACGTTTGACATAAAATTGTACGGCATATAGACTGTGGATTATGTGACGAGACAACTGCTCTATTCAAGAAGCCACGCATCTGGACTGCTTGTGGTACAGCCTCTGTGATCAGTCCTCATACATGTTATACTAATGCTAACTGACAGCTGGCTATACTCGCCAACTTTACAATCTAAAAAATAAATAGCCTACTGTGTGTTTGTAGGGTTGAAGAGGTGATAGAAGTGGTGAGAGTCAAACTTATTAACATTCAAAGTTACTAACATGCCTTTATTTTATCCAATACATTATTGAGACAGCAACAATTGGTCCAAACCAACAACAGAATCACAATAGCTCTTTATAAATGGAATAAGGGGGAAGACATTTTCGTGATGAACTGGATTCAAAGTACAGAATACATCACAACAAACAAGACAAAGAGGATATGAATATTCATATTTTTTGCCCTACACAAGAGTGCCACCTTCTGGAGGCAGAACGGAATAGATATAATGAAACGATGAGGCCTCCTCTGTACTGGAAGTGGGAAATGAAGTGATATCAAACTGAAAGAGCGAGCAACTAAAATCTTTTTAAAAAGTACAGAACAGTCCAATTAGACTAATTCTGGCGTAATAATGTCATAATACCTTGAAACACATTCTTCGTATGGTATTACTATGCCAGATTTAGCCTAATTGGACTTTTTTCAAGATAATAGTTTCTTGCTCTTTCAGTTTGATATCACTTCACCTGTATTGTTCAGGTCCTGTGGTCAACACACAGTCTGCGAGTAAGCCGCAAAACCAACCCTGATAAAGGATGACTAAGGATGAAAATGACTTAGCGTGAGGGTGGTAACATGACTTATTTTTCCTTTCCAAAAGTCTCTATCGTTAACCTCTGTTCTGCTTCTCTATATCACATGGTTTATATTTCTTTCAACACAGCTCGTCTCCGCATAGACACATCCTTTTCCTCAATCTGAGTAACGGTGTTACTGCTCCAAAGCAATAGGGCTCCTGATCTTTTCACACATTCAGGGTAGAACACAGACAGGGCAGAACACAGACAGGGCAGAACACAGACAGGGTAGAACACAGACAGGGCAGAACACAGACAGGGCAGAACACAGACAGGGCAGAACACAGACAGGGCAGAACACAGACAGGTCAGAACATATTCAGGGCAGAACACAGACAGGGTAGAACACAGACAGGGCAGAACACAGACAGGGCAGAACACAGACAGGGCAGAACACAGACAGGGCAGAACACATTCAGGTTAGAACACAGACAGGGTAGAACACAGACAGGGTAGAACACAGACAGGGTAGAACACAGACAGGGCAGAACACAGACAGGGCAGAACACAGACAGGGCAGAACACAGACAGGGCAGAACACATTCAGGTTAGAACACAGACAGGGCAGAACAGAGACAGGGCAGAACACAGACAGGTCAGAACATATTCAGGGCAGAACACATTCAGGGCAGAACACAGTCAGGGTAGAACACAGTCAGGGTAGAACACAGTCAGGGTAGAACACAGACAGGGTAGAACACAGACAGGGTAGAACACATTCAGGGTAGAACACATTCAGGGTAGAACACAGACAGGGTAGAACACATTCAGGGTAGAACACATTCAGGGTAGAACACAGTCAGGACAGAACACAGTCAGGACAGAACACAGACAGGGTAGAACACAGACAGGGTAGAACACAGACAGGGTAGAACACAGACAGGGCAGAACACAGACAGGGTAGAAAATTTTCAGGTTAGAACACAGACAGGGTA
The DNA here is from genome assembly GCF_036934945.1 of Oncorhynchus masou masou. Classification (NCBI taxonomy): domain Eukaryota; kingdom Metazoa; phylum Chordata; class Actinopteri; order Salmoniformes; family Salmonidae; genus Oncorhynchus; species Oncorhynchus masou. The sequence goes on along the minus strand of NC_088240.1, from coordinate 8,741,549 downwards.
TACTTAGATGCAGAGTTTTGCAGGTGATCTGCCACCAGAGTGGTGGTTATCAGGACAGAGTCAGACTTCATAGGGACTGGCCTGCCCAAGGCGGTAGTACAACTTTAACTAATGCAATCTAACAGGTAAAATGCTCATGTAAATTCTTACTTTAAGTGTGTCAAGCACGCCTCGATTCTTAAAGGTTTGGTAAAGCCTCTTCCTCAGCTCATCTGGGGATAAAGCCTCCAGGGGAAGAGAGGGTCGATCAACGAATACTAGCTTGGAGATTTTTCTTGTTTAAGGCAAAAACCTAATACTCTGTAAAGAGACTAACATTTATATTGTGTTTACAGCACTGATATATAGGGATTCGGGTTGAAATGACCTTGTTAGTAACCAATGGTCTGCTTTCCAGAAAAACGGTTAGCAGGTGGGGAGGACGAAGTGTGATGGCGAGGAAGCGTAAGAATGGCACTGTTAATATCAGAGATTCGTCTCCTGAGTATACACATTCATTCGAGGTGTACATACCTACGTCTCCTGATTACAAACCAAGTAATCTCCACGCTCTTCAAGCTCTCTTGAGAACCTTGATGATCTCTAAGTGGAGTCAGTCGACAGAAGTGAGCGCTCTGAAGTTGAGCCAGTCCATTGTGTAGTGGACCTGCATATCACGACAGGTGTGGTAGAGTCTTCCACCGTTTGACCTGAGAGTCTTACCAGAGATGATTTTGGACCGGTAGGGGAGGGTTTTTTAGAAATTTATAGGGCTCTTTTTTTTCTCATAAGTACTGAGTTAGGTATAAGGATTTAGAATTCTGGAACTAATGTTGTAAACCATGATTGACCAAACACTCCAGCACAGTAGGTGGCAGCATGAATTTTAAACATTTGTTTGCAATACTCCATTATGTCAAAAAAGAAGAAGAAGAAGTCCTCTCCAAGTGCCAACAGTTTGAATTTAACGAACTGGCAATGTTATTGTTTAGTTCCAGTCGCACATTTATGACCTTCATATTCTGTCTATGAAATGAGAGCTAAATACAGATAAATTAATCAACTAATATATATTATTAAATATAAATACACAAATTTAAAAACTAGTTTCAAATGTTGAAAATGTTTCACTTGTTGCAAATGTATTTCGGTGGTCGATTGCACCTTTTCATGTCGTCATCAAAAAGTGACGATATTCCCAGGAAATAAGGAGAGTTTCATTATTTTTTTTGCAGGTAAACAAATGTTTGTTTTATAAAATTAAAACTATTGCTTCACATGTACATTTTGGATCTAAACACCTATCTGTAAATTAAGACTTTTTCAGTTTGCTTCAATATGTTTATCTTGATGATAATAATGCATTTTCAAGCGTGCTGGCTATGTAGCTACCTAACGTTAGTTACGTAACGTAGTTAGCTATATAACGTTAGCTAGCTAACCAATTTACATCACAAGTTACAGAAATAGCCAATGTATATTCCTGTTCACATAGAACTGCGTTGATTGCTGGAAAGAAACATGTCTGGCAGTTTCTATTACGTCATGGTTGGTCATCATGACAACCCAGTCTTTGAAATGGAGTTCTTGCCTGCTGGTAAAGCTGAGTCAAAGGTATATATCTTCACGGTATTCTCAACATAATATAGACTCAGCAAAAAAAGAAACGTCTTCTCACTGTCAACTGCCTCTCACTGTCAACTGTTACCCCATTCTTCCACCAAGGCACCCTCACCCTCTGATCCAACAGGTCCCAGACGTGCTCAATGGGATTGAGATCCGGGCTCTTCGCTGGCCATGGCAGAACACTGACATTTCTGTCTTGCACACAGAACGAGCAGTCACACACAGAACGAGCAGTATGGCTGGTGGCATTGTCATGTTGGAGGGTCATGTCAGGACGAGCCTGCAGGAAAGGTACCACATAAGGGACGACGATGTCTTCCCTGTAACGCACAGAGTTAAGATTGCCTGCAATGACAACAAGCTCAGTCCGATGATGCTGTGACACACTGCCCGAGACCATGACGGACCCTCCACCTCCAAATCAATACCGCTCCAGAGTACAGGCCTCAGTGTAACGCTCATTCCTTCGACGATAAACGTGAATCCGATCATCACCACTGGTGAGACAAAACCGCGACTCGTCAGTGAAGAGCACTTTTTGCCAATCCTGCCTGGTCCAGCGACGGTGGGTTTGTGCCCATAGGTGACGTTGCCGGTGATGTCTGGTGAAGACCTGCCTTTACAACAGCCCTACAAGCCACCAGTCCAGCCTCTCTCAGCCTATTTCAGACAGTCAGAACACTGATGGAGGGATTATGCATTCCTGGTGTAACTCTGGCAGTTGTTGTTGCCAACCTGTACGTGTCCCACAGGTGTGATGTTCGGATGTACCGATCCTGTGCAGGTGTTGTTACACATGGTCTGCAACTGCGACGATGATCAGATGTCTGTCCTGTCTCCCTGTAGCGCTGTCTTAGGCTTTTCACAGTATGGACATAGCAATGTATTTCCCTGGCCACATCTGCAGTCTTCATGTATCCTTGCAGCATGCCTAAGGCACGTTCAAGCAGATGAGCAGGGACCCTGGGTATCTTTTTGTGCTTTTCAGAGTCAGTAGAAAGGTCTCTTTAGTGTCCTAAGTTTTCATAACTGACCTTAATTGCCTACTGTTAGCTGTTAGTGTCTTAACAACTGTTCCATCTTCATTAATTGTTTATGGTTCATTGAACAAGCATGGGAAACAGTGAAGTAATTTGGATTTTTATTAATTATCTTTTAAAGACAGTGTCATGAAAAAGGGACGTTTCTTTTTTTTCTGAGTTTAGATAGGTCTATGCTCCTGAAAACTGTCTAAATTGGTAGCTAGCTTCATCACTACCTATGTATTGAGATCTCTATCTACATCTAGTCAAAAGAAAAGGTTACTGTTATGCTCACTCAATTACATAGCTTAAAGCAGATCCAGAAGTTTTTTTTGGGGGGGTCACTGTGTGTTGATCATTTGAAGTAATGTTTGAGAGCAAATAGAAATATTTTGTGTATTCTTATGCCTTTTTCATAGGGGAATAAACACACTTGATATGTCATTGTTTTATCCATTCTGTCTATATGTCAACAGGATGACCACCGGCATCTGAACCAGTTCATTGCACATGCAGCTCTCGACTTGGTGGATGAAAACATGTGGTTGTCTAACAACATGTACCTGAAGACTGTGGACAAGTTCAATGAGTGGTTTGTCTCTGCGTTTGTCACCGCAGGACATATCCTTTTTTGACTTCTACCCAAGACCTACACGTAAGTAAGTAGCACTGTCTGAGGCAGAAGAGCCCATAGGACACGATCTGGCCTTAATGGCCATGTACTCTTATAATCTCCACCCGGCACAGCCAGAAGAAGACTGACCACCCCTCAGAGCCTGGTTTCTCTCTAGGTTTCTTCATAGGTTCCTGCCTTTCTAGGGAGTTTTTCTAGCCACCATGCTTCTACATCTGCATTACTTACTGTTTGGGGTTTTAGGCTGGGTTTCTGTATAGCACTTTGTTACATCAGCTGATTTAAAAAGGGCTTTATAAATACATTTGATTGATTTAACAGGAGCATATCTCCCGTTTCTGTAGCGAGGCAGCTTGATTTACAAGCTCAACCCCTGGACAGGACACTAGTCTATTGCAGGGACATACCCCTAATCCATCTCCTTAATGCTGAGTGCCAAGCAGAGGCATCGGGTCCCATGTTTAGAGTCTTTGGCATGAATCGGCCAGGGATCCAACCTTAGCCAACCTTCCAATCTCAGAGACGAAACTTACCACGGGGCCATTGAGACCTATACAGCCCTGGAAACGTTGCAACAAAAAAGTATGGAAGAATGTATTCCTGAAATATGTCTACAATTCAACAAATAGTAATTGTTTCCTTGGCCAAAGGGCCCAGAGAAATATGGGTAGTGTCTGTGTTCCATTTTTTTCCCCTTAACCATCTCCATCACATATGAGATTCATCATGCTTCATGATGTACGACAAGAAGACGGAATCAAAAACTTCTTCAATGATGTGTATGATTTATACATTAAGGTGAGTTGCCCTTTTTGTGCAGGTCATATACACCTAACTTAAATTAACATTCTGATGATTGATCATTGTTCAGTAATCTGTGCTCTTTTCCAGTTTGCAATGAATCCTTTTTATGAAACCAATGCTCCAATCCGGTCGACGGCATTTGACAGAAAAGTGCAGTTCCTTGGAAAGAAGCACCTCTTGAGCTAATGAACCAACCTGAGTTCTGCACCTTTTTTTACTTTCTTCATTGTGTTTATCATACACATCATTGGTCTACGATCACCTGTTGGTTGTGTTTTGATAAATTCACTGTATTACTTTCTTGATTCTTACCAACCACAGTATAAAAAAATAGCATTGGGAAGTGTTTTATAATTAATTAATGGCATGTGTGAGTGTCACCAGCATTTTGTTGCCTAGTTTGATAATAGTGACATGGTCTCTGAGGTCTAGTTTGATAATAGTGACATGGTCTCTGAGGTCTAGTTTGATAATAGTGACATGGTCTGTATGAGCTCGACCTAGCTGATGATGAATGAGCTTGGTTAAAACATGCATATTTAATATCTGATGTTTGTGAAATGTTCTATGTCTTTACTGTCCAGATTTTCTCATCAAAACACTTTCCAAATAATTCACTAGCGTGTGTGTGTGCCTTTGCCATACAAAGTAATGGCAGAACATTTCACTAATCATTTAAGCATGTACAAAGACCAGCCGATGCAAACAAACACTCACATTCTGCGTGTAATTGATCCTGCATATATGCAGTAATATTCACCACACCAGAAAACATTTCCCAAATGACTTACTCTGAAGGCTAACTCTTTACTGATATCTTTTTCACATTTTAACAAAGTGTTTCCCCCCCTGTAACAGTGGAGAGTAAAAACAAACATCTTTAGGAAAGATCATTCATTCAAGGACTGTTTTTATTCAAATAGCATTTTTCATTCAACTTGCGTTCCGGTCATTCTGGACAACACTGCTGTAGCAAAATTATAGAAAAACTGAGCAAAGAAAACTGTTCTCAACACTCTATTTTGTGAGGATGTACATTACTGTAAAATCAATAAGCAATGATTGTTGAAATCAAATGTTACTATTAAAACTATACTAGTGTGTAAGAAAATGAAATTGATCTCCATAAATGTAAAGAAAATGCATATTAGATGAATTAAGATGCCCGCAGAAACAAAAACATGGACAGTTACATACATTAAACATGGTTTAGCATATCCACCACCATGACCAAGTTCATAATGTATCACCCATCTGTTATTTACAATTAGCCAAGTTATCAGAACACTGAGATTCTGGAATGGTAAGAACAACCTTATCTACCTTATTGGTAGAGAGCAGAATGTCATGCAGCATAAGCACTCTGCTTTATTCTTTTCATATTTAGAATTTCAGCTCGTCCTGTGCAAGTGTTGAACATTGTGTCCATTGCATAATGATAACTCATTCATTACGTAACGTTGTGCAGATATCGCAAGGCCAGCAAATTCAGCTACCAGCACCAATAATATTATAGTGTCATAAACCTTCATTTCTGCTTAGATTTCCCACTCTCTGTACAATAAAGTAGTGATGCTAGATTAGTGCTTTAATTTTTTCAAATTAAGACTGCATAAATTACTCTGCTTTGTATCAACATTTGTTGTAATAAATTAATATATTATGTTTGGATTTTTTTAAACATTTTTTTTTTTACCTAATCCCATTTAACTCAATTGATGATTAAAAGTGACTTGCTTCTACTGTATCACATTTGGGTGGGATTATATTTACATACGGTCTGCAATATGTTTGGAATGGAAACGATGATACACTGGTAAGGCCGCTCATCTCAACCTTGGTTTCAGTCACAGTGTAAATAAACCTTTCTACCAAAAAAAGGAACTTCTTTCTGGCTGTGTAATATGAACAGGAAGCAATGCTTTGTGAATGTATTTCTGGCAACCACATTGATGGCATAATATAATGTGATATTTTAAGACAATATATATAAAATTCAAAGATTGCACAGATTTAAATTATAATGCATTTCTTGGTGGAATCTGACAAAAAAAATACTCTTCTTCAAGTATCCGCTTTACATTTAATGAGTCCCAAGACCAACAAACCCATTGGATTATCATCCACGGACACTAGCCTGTGCTTTGCTTACTGTACTTGTGAGCATGAATGTTGATAAATACGCCTGTGTGTCCTCCTAGCTCCAGTTCTTTATAGGTTGTAGCCCCAGTGCTTGACTTGGGCAAGAGTACTGGCACCTCAAAATGTTCTACTGCTTGGGCTCCTGTTCCTCTTATAGAATATTAGTTCAAAAGTATTGTGGAGCTCCTGCACCTAAAGATAAACAGTACCGGCACCCAAAATGAATACGGGCACCTCATTCAGTCCAAGTCAAGCACTGGGTAAGCCCTACACGCTGTCAACAGCAGGAAGTGCTGGAGCGGGGCTTTCTGTGGAGGTTGACTGTGTCCGTGGGGATGAGGTGGTCTGCCCTCTCCTCCATGGCCAGCACTCTCCGCACTGACTCCTCAAAGGCTATGGTTACGTTGGTGGAATCCTTGGCACTGGTCTCATAGTAAGGGTGATTGCCATTTTCCCGACACCACTGTTGGGCATCTTCAGCAGAAACTTGCCGTTCCGACACATCCACCTTGTTCCCCAGCACCACGAAGGGGAACTTCTCAGGCTCCTTGACATCGGCGTAGTAGATGAACTCCTTCTTCCAGTTGGTCAGGTTGTGGAAGCTCTGGTTGTCATCCACGCTGAAGGTGAGCAGGCAGCAGTCGGACCCGCGGTAGAAGGGAGTCCGGAGGCTGCGGAAACGCTCCTGTCCGGCCGTGTCCCAGATCTGCATGGTGACCAGACGACCGTCCACCTCCAGGTCCTTGTTGAGGAACTCCACTCCGATGGTGTGGAAGAGGTGTGTGTCAAACTTGTTGGTGACGTAGCGGTTCATGAGGGAGCTCTTCCCCACTCCTCCGTCTCCCAGCAGGATGACTTTCAGCAGGGATGACTTGTTGGCCATGGCTCTTAACAAAATGTGGTCTCTTCCACTGGAAAATAGGACCTAGGGGACAGGATGTAATGTGTAACTGACAACTGTTGCACAATAACCTTCAGGTTTTTCAAATCTGTTTTGTTTCACCTATTTAAAAAAGAAGAAGGTATTTTAGGAGCCAGATTTACCTTTACTACTCAGTGTAGATATTCTGAAACCTAAGAAAAACACTTGAATGTGAGCACTTTATCTTACAGTGGCATTCACAGCAAATCAACCTCCCACACAAACAGGAAGAAGGGTACTTACCCGTGAATTATTGAAGCCTCCAGTTGGCCAGGATCATGTGCTATAGACATTAGGTGCTTGGTCACATGTGTCTATGATTCGTGTCGGTCATTATCTTAACCGTGGTCAACATTCAACAAGCTGGAACGAAATAGCAAACAAATGTGTTGACTGAACCTGCAAACATACTATATACACAGTACAGTGACTACAACAGCTGTCTGTTAACCAGCCTTTTACAAAACATAGCTGCCGATACATAAACTGTCACGTCATAGCAAGCTAACAAGTTACATTTATCAAGCAATGTTATCTAGAATATGATAGGAACAAATGCCTATTACCCGAGGAATAATGTTTGAAACTTAGCGTGGATAGCTAGCTATAAGAAATAAGGCAAACATGCGCCCGCACAACAGTGTGAAGTTGGATGACAGTCGATATTTAGCTACCTAGCTGATTTAGCTAGCGTTGTTACTACCAAACGTAGATGCCACATTTTCTTCTCCTAATGACTAGCTATCAGTCCTGCTGAAAACGATGAAGCCCGCTAGCTAAACCATAAGACACTGATAATGGGACTTAATTATTAATTTACCGTTGCCAAGTATTGAAGAACACATACAACGACTGTGATAGTTTATAGCTTCTTCTTTGTTGTTGTAGCTGTCCCCCTATGATGGTCTTCAATAGCAGTTAGCTAGCCTAGCAGCTTCTGGCTCGAACAACATCTGATAACATTAGCCTCTGTTTCCACTCATGTGACCTAAGAAGTCTCGAAATGTTCTCGAGTCACATCACTCAGTTTGAATTGCAGATTATTTATGATATAATGAATTATAAACAAATACAGCTATACTGTTGACTAAGTTTTAGCCAGTAAATAGTATTCAATCGAACCTCCAATAGAGACCACGTCTTATTCTTACAGAAACAGCCACCAGAGGACGAAAAAACACCCTGTAGATGGTACCAAACCAGAAACCACACGGTAGATAGTACCAAACCAGAAACCACATCAAATGTATTTATAATGCCCTTTTTACATCAGCTGATGTCACAAAGCGCTGTACAGAAACCCAGTCTAAAACCCCAAATAGCAAGCAATGCAGATGTAGAAGCACGGTGGCTAGGAAAAACTCCCTAGAAAGGCTGGAACCTAGAAAGAAACCTAGAGAGGAACAAGTCTCTGGGTGGTGGCCAGTCCTCTTCTGGTTGGCCCGGGTGGAGATAATAACAGAACATGGCCAAAATGTTCAAACGTTCATAGATGACCGGCAGGTGCAGATAATAATAATCGCAGTGGTTATAGAGGGTGTAACAGGTCAGCACCTCAGGAGTAAATGTCAGTTGGCTTTTCATAGCCGATCATTCAGTTAGAGACAGCAGGTGCAGTAGAGAGTCCATAACTGCAGGTCTGGGACAAGGTAGCACGTCCAGTGAACAGGTCAGTGTTCCATAGCCGCAGGCACAAAAGTTGATACTGGAGCAGCAGCATGACCAGGTGGACTGGGCACAGCAAGGAGTCATCAGGCCATCAGGAGTCATCAGGAGTCATCAGTCTAGGAGCAGACTAGACACCACATGGTAGGACCAGACCAGACACCACACGGTAGGACCAGACACCACAAGGTAGAACAAGTCCAGACACCACACGATAGGACCAGACACCACATGGTAAGATCAGACCAGACACCACATGTAGAACCAGACCAGACATCACACGGTAGGACCAGACCAGACACCACACGGTAGATGGGACCAGACCAGACCCCACATGTTGGGACCAATCCAGACACCACACAGTAGATAGGACCAGACACCACACGGTAGGACCAAACCAGACACCACACGGTAGATGGGACCAGACCAGACCCCACACAGTAGATAGGACCAGACCAGACACCACACAGTAGATAGGACCAGACACCACACGGTAGATGGGACCAGACCAGACACCACACAGTAGATGGGACCAGACCAGACCCCACATGTTGGGACCAAACCAGACACCACACAGTAGATAGGACCAGACACCACACGGTAGGACCAGACCAGACATCAGGGAGACTACCAAACATAGATACCTTTGGTAGAATCTTTGACCAGAGACCACAGGATAGACAAAGTTAAAGATAAAGCATTACCCTGGTAAATTGTTTATGATGATTTTTAGTGAGAGTGCACAAAAGCTCCTTTTTAACATTTTTCCTCCGTGAACTGTAGGCCCCATAGTTTACATTTTCTGGTAGTTGATTTCATGCCTGTCTAATCTTTTCATTGTCTGTTGTGGTCTATTTGAGTCCTCCTGGCCAAGTAAATAGCATTCTTCTTTTGCAATGTCCATGTAACACATGCCCTACAAAAGGCTTTTCCACCACTCCAACACTGATTTTTTTTTTAAGTGAACATGTGTGACTTTCTGTGAGAATAGAGATTGAGGGAACAACAACTTTCTAGCAGCTATGACAAGGTCAAGTTTGAAGGTGTGTGAGAGGTTGTGACAGTTTCAGTATACAGGGTCCCATAGAATCAGTGATAAGCAGCAGTTAGTGACCACGGGCAAAACCATGAAAAAAAAACATGAACAGAGCCCTTATAAAAACTTTTTTTTTTTATGTAATACAATATAAAAGCTCAATTTACAGCAGTTATGCATTGTTACATACACGTACTATGATTATAAAGCATGTAGGGTTCAAGGGAAGACTTCTTGATGAATCTGATATTACTATTTAGGGTTCATGTAACTACATGTTACAAGTCTTAGTCTATCTTATTTTTATATATTGCAACTAACTGCAAAATGTCACTTAGAAAAATAAAAAGCAACACAATATAATGTTTTTTTGTTGTTGTAGATAAGCCTGCCGTATCCTGCCATTTATGTGAAAATAATTGAATATATTTAAAAACATTTGTGAACATTATTAAACGGAACTGTATGTAGTGGATCATTTATTTGTGGACACTACTCTTTGGCTTGGTGGCTCAAATGAAAGGAAAAGCTTGTAAACTTGCAGATGAAATCCCTGCACATACCAATGATGTTCAATCCCTCAGCAACGCTTTCCTATGTGGACGGCTGAACTGCCAAACATTCTGCAAATACACATTTTTCTTAATACGTGTTGTACAGTACAGAAGAAATACACCCTTCGTTTGGGTTTTAGGAAGATGTGTGTCTGCTCTCCAAAAAGAGTAGACTAAAGGGAGAGACTGATGCTAGCTCTGCCTCTGAGGTCTGTGTCAAACACAGTGGACTGATTTCTACAGGTTCAGAGTTCACAGTTTAAAAGATGGCTGTGTCTTCCTCTTGACAGTACCCCGAGGTCAGCACCACGTTGTCCAGCCCAATCTCTCCCCCAACTCCATTCCCACGTTCAGCTTCAAAGATGATCTGCAGAATGACAGCAAAGATGTTGATTAGATGTTTTGGAAATTGTGACTTGTGCGGTGTATTTTGTTCCCTTCGACAGTGGCCATATTTGGCAAGTGTGGTGATTAAATGAAAGACATTGAGCTGGTAAATCCGGTATTCACAGAACATACACCGGCGCCATTCGAGTCCTTTATCATTCTAGGTGTTTGGAATGGAATGGTGACTCACATATTCTGTAGCCTGGTTCTTCCAGGCTACAGTGAGCAGTTCTGTCTGCCAATCCTGACTCCGGCTGTGGCTCCGCTCCCACACAAGTTCGGTGCTGTTGTTCAACAGCACCCGCAGCGTGCCCACCTGGCTGCCCATCACGCGGTAGTTGAAGGTGAGGCAGAAGCCTCCCTGTTGGGCCCGGTCACTGAGGTGCAGCTTTAGCCTGGCCTGGTACTTCTTCGCTCCCAGAAGACCACTCATAGCCATGTAGTACTCCATACCTGGTGGTTAGGGACCAGGGAGTGGACACAGGCTGGTCACTGATAGTCATTAACGTGTGACTAACAGCTATTCGGGAATACATAGATTAAGCACAGCAAAGAGCAACTTCTGGAAGATAGATTCAGACAATCATTTGAACAATAGAGGATTTATTTACCTTATCGGTCATTGTATGAAACTACATGGCAAATATAGAAGGTAAGTACTATTTATGCCCAATGAATAGTATAATTTGTACCATTTTCATGGTAGGACACGCTCCAGTCAAAGCTATCGTCCTTGTCTTGCACCCACTCACACACGCCCTGGTCAAAGTTGCAGTCCATGAAGAACTCTGGAAGGCACAGTCAGATGTCAACAATTCACAGGGATTATGAAGGTATGGTGACCCACATTATGTTAACAGGTAAAGGAAAGATTACCTTCCTGTCCTGGAGCTATTTCGATCTCTTTGACATCCGTTGCAGGACCAAATACTGACTCAAATTCCTCTGGAACTGATTTGGGAGACAGATAACTAGTTTAAGACAAGGTACATAAAATGTCAAAATAATGTACTTAACTTTTGCAAAAAGCACCAAATAAAATAATAAAGATATGACATTCAAACAGGAAATCAACAGCCTTGATTATTGTTTATTTAAAACAATGTCTAAGCAGATAATTTAATTTACTTTAATAATATAGCTCTATTTTAGTTACAAGCATTCTTCTGAAGATATGTGATTCCTGAACATCTACCTGATGATTGTGCAGTTGAGAGATTTCCCCTCATAAAACAAAAGCCAGTAAGGGGCTTTTACACTGCAAGTGGAAGCCTGCCCTGCTGCCATTCATCTGTCAGAATGGTGCATTTTAACCGTAGGACATTAAAACTGAAACATCTTAAAGCTCTCCCAACAAACTCCCCCCTTCACCGAGTTGCCCTAGACAACCAGATGTATGCAACTTTGTTAATTGAACCCTGACCAGCCAGAGGGGGCTGGTGTTTGAGGAGGTAATGACAGACTCTCTCTTTCAAGGACTCTGTTTGCTGAACAGCTGTTCTGAGGGATGATAACACACGTCTCTGCAGGCACAGGGAGATCTGTGTGTATCCTGAGGCGCTCACATGGCGGGGGACTAAAATTCCTCCCTGGAGCTGTTGGATGTCTCAGGGCCTGTCTCCTCTTGCCTTCTGAGTCGTCCTGCCGAAAGATCAGGCTACTGTCAGACTTGTTTCCACAAAGAGATCAACAGTAGTGGCGAGCGGTATCCTTGTTACTGTCTCACTGAGAGGTATACCATCGCACGAGTGATCCTTTGCCCACCCTCGTATGGGTTTTGATCGTAAGATGCAGAGCCAATAATTCTAGCTATTTTGGCCTAAATCTCCATTTAGGAGAAATAAGTAGACCTGTGCCAACATTGCATCGACCAGACGCTCTCGGACTATGAGAGAAAACCTAGTCAGATTAAGTTCTCTGGGGTGATCCATGTCTCCGTCAGGGACAAAACATTAGACTGCAGAGACACCTTTATGTGTACGTGTGTTTTATACCAAGAGCTAAGCATCTTCTTATTTCTAAACAAAATGACATTTGGCATGAGAGGCTTATTTTATTGCTTTTATGCATGCTTGCCTGATTATACTCATATCTATGCTGTCTTCATGCTTGCCTGATTATACTCATATCTATGCTGTCCTCATGCTTGCCTGATTATACTCATATCTATGCTGTCTTCATGCTTGCTTTTCAACCTTCAGTTTCAAGCGCATGGCCAGAGAAGGAGAAGGTTAGAGAAGTTGTCATGTGTGACAGTTTGACTGATGGCCTCAACCGGTAGTCCGCACTGATGTTGCGCACAGCAGTTTTTTCTGTCTTTAGTCTCCCTTGAAAAGGTCAACGGCAAATGATCGGGGAAAAACAGAATACTGTTTCAAACACTAGAACCAGATCTGTTTTGATGACGTCAACCAAAATGCATAGAGCGTATTGAACTACATGCAGCGTTAAACTGTATCGTAGTTAAACTTCCTCTTTGCTACATCTTATTTAGAACAGGAGGTGACACAATAACTAATGTGTTCATGGCTCATCCTCTAACCACATTAGCTATTTATACCTTTGCAAAGGTTTGAATATGTATTTGCAGCATGTGAATCTAATATGTGAAACAGAGGCCGTTCTCTGCTTTACTGATAAGGAATCTTTCATGTTGAGCCATAGATCTACTCAGTGCATAGAACATGAAGCAACAGGCTGAATCATGACACACGGGTCCAGGGCTTGAAACTGACTTTTTTATTGTGGAATGGTATTCCTCAAGCTAATGCTGCCTGACAGGCTGCCACCATGCTACAGCTTTGATAGAAGTAAAGGACTCAATCCAGCCAATTAGTCCAGCTAACTAAACCAGCCTGATGGTCTGGGGATAGAAGCTATTGACCAGTCTGTTAGTTTTAGCCATGATGCTCCTGTACTGCCCATGTCTGAATGATGGATACAGGGAGACCAGGCTGGTTGTTGAGGTTCCTGATGATCTTCGTGGCCTTCCTGTGACACCTGGCGTTGTAGGTGTCCTGGAGGGCAGGCAGTGAGCACCCAATGGTGCGTTCGGCTGAGCGTACCGCCTTCTGTAGAGCCTTGCGGTCAGCGGTGGTGGAGTGGCTGTACCAGGTTGTGATGCAGCCCGACAGTATGCTCTCGATGGTGCTCCTGTAGACCACTGTGACGGCCTTCGGGACAGGGCACATTTCTTCAGCCTCCTGGGGTTAAAGAGTCGCTGTCGTGCCTTCTTCACCACAGTGTCCGTATGGTTTGACAATTTCAGCTCCTTGGAGATCTGTACACCGAGGAACTTGACGTCTTTACGGCGGCCCCTGTTGATGAGGATGAGGGCATGCCTAGCCTGGTTCTTCCTGGAGTCCTCAATCAGATCCTTTGTTTACAGTGGCTTGCAAAAGTATTCACCCCCCCTGGGATTTTTTTCAATTTTGCTGCCTTACAACCTGGAATTAAAATAGATTTTTGGGGCGGTTTGTGTCATTTGACTTATACAACATGCCTACCACTTTGAGATGCAAAATATTTTTTATTGTGAAACAAATGAGAAACAAGACAAAGAAAGAAAGAAATTGAGTGTGCATAACGATTCACCCCACCCAAAGTCAATACTTTGTGGAGACACCTTTTGCAGCAATTACAGCTGCAAGTCTCTTGGGGTATGTCTCTATAAGCTTGGCACATCTAGCAACTGGGATTTTTGCCCATTCTTCAAGGCAAAACTGCTCCAGCTCCTTCAAGTTGGATGGGTTCTGCTGGTTTACAGCAATCTTTAAGTCACACTACAGATTCTCAATTGGATTGAGGTCTGGGCCTTGACCTGGCCATTCCAAGACATTTAAATGTTTCCCCTTAAATCACTCGAGTGTTGCTTTAGCAGTATGCTTAGGGTCATTATCCTGCTGGATGGTGAACCTCGGTCCCAGTCTCAAATCTCTGGAAGACTGAAACCGGTTTCCCTCAATAATTTCCCTGTATTTAGCACCATCCATCATTCCTTCAATTCTGACCAGTTTCCCAGTCCCTGCTGATGAAAAACATCCCCTCAGCATGATGCTGCCACCACCATGCTTCTCTGTGGGGATGGTGTTCTCGGGGTGACGAGAGGTGTTGGATTTACGCCAGACATAGCATTTTCCTTGATGGCCAAAAAGCTAAATTTTAGCCTCATCTGACCAGAGTATCTACTTCCATATGTTTGGGGAGTCTCCCACATGCCTTTTGGTGAACACCAAATGTGTTTGCTTATTTTTGTCATTACGCAATGGCCTTTTTCTGGCCACTCTTCCGTAAAGCCCAGCTCTGTGGATTGTATGGCTTAAAGTGGTCCTATGGACAGATACTCCAATCTCCGCTGTGAAGCTTTGCAGCTCCTTCAGGGTTATCTTTGGTCTCTTTGTTGCCTCTCTGATTAATGCCCTCCTTGCCTGGTCTGTGAGATTTGGTGGGCGGCCCTCTCTTGGCAGGTTTTTGTGGTGCCATATTATTTTCATTTTTTTAATACTGTATTTAATAGTGCTCTGTGGGATGTTCAAAGTTTCAGATATTGTTTTATAACCCAACCCTGATCTGTACTTCTCCACAACTTTGTCCCTGACCTGTTTGGGCAGCTCCTTGGTCTTCATGGTGCCCCTTGCTTAGTGGTGTTGCAGACTCTGGGGCCTTTCAGAACCAGTGTACACTGAGATCATGTGACACTTAGATTGGACACAGGTGGACTTTATTTAACTAATTATGTGACTTCTGAAGGTAATTGGTTGCACCAGATCTTATTTAGGGTCTTCACAGCAAAATGGGTGAATACATACAGTATGCACACACCACTTTTCTGTTTTTTATTTTTTATTTTATTCTTTGAAATAAGTGATTTTTTTTCATTTCGCTTCACCAATTTAGACTATTTTGTGTATTGGAACTGTGTGAGGCCACGTAGTCGTGGGTATACAGGAGGGGCCTGAGGAAGCACCCTTGTGGGGCACCGTGTTAAGGATCAGCATGGAGGAGGTAATGTTGCCTACCTTCACCACCTGGGGGCGGCCCGTCAGGAAGTCCAGGACAAAGTTGCATAGGGAGGAGTTCAGTCCCAGGGCTATGAGCTTTGTGGTGAGCTTAGAGGGCACTATGGTATTGAAGACTGAGCTGTAGTCTATGACCAGCATCCTTACATATGCATTCCTCTTGTCCAGGTGGGTGAAGTCAGTGGGCAGTGCAATGGCGATTGTGTCGACTGTGGATCTTTGACTAGCCTCACGAAGCACTTCATGATGACAGAAGTGTTGGTCGGTAGTCATATAGTTCAGTTACTTTCCCTTTGATAATGGACATATTGAAGCAGGTTTGGAATAATGGCCTGAGCTAGAAAATGTCTGAACACAAATGCTAGCTGGTTTGCACATGTTCTGAGGGTGCGGCTCGGGATATCATCTGGGCCGGCAGCCTTGTGAGGTTCTTCCCTCGGCAGCTCAGAGTCATTTTGATTGGAAGTGTGAGAAGAAAGGTGTTTTTCTCCACGTCCGGTAGGGTTGGTGACCTCAATTTGATTGTGATAATTAGAAGCCCCTGCCACATACGCCTCGTGTCCAACCCGCTGAATTGCTCCTCCACTTTATCCCTATACTTGTGCCTCGCCATCTTGATGTTATTTGCACCGTTTAACAATTGTCCCCGGTCACCTTGGCTTGTTTAGAAGCAGCATCTCTCTCCTTTAGTTTCCTGACAAGGCTGACATAAATCCGTGGGTTTTTTATTTGGATCGTTTTTGAAAGACACCATCGGAATTACATCATGCTTTGTTTAGATGAATCCAGTGACTGTGTCGGCTTATTCATTGATATTATCCCCAGAGGCGACCCGGAACATATTCCAGTCCACATGATCAAAACAGTCAATAGTTTTATAGTAATTCAGGAGCACGGTTCTCAAAGTCGAAAATGAATGCTGTCTCCTCCAGGTCCTCAGTTTCCAGTTTGTTCTGGGTCCAATGAAGATCCTTGAGAGCATTCTTGCTGTCGGTGGGATGTACACAGCCATGGCGATAATCCCTGAGACGTCTCTTGGAAGGTAAAAAATGGCTGCAATAAACTACCAAGTATTTCTAGTCGGGAGAGCAGAAACTCACAAGTTCCTGTCTGTGTTCCCGGTCACACCACTTATTATTGGTCATAAAGCAGAGCCCCTGCCTTTGCTCTTGCCAGAGAGAACTCTCTCCTCTTGATGAACTGTATAACCTGCTGGTTGTATTCATGGGTTGCATGTTTTGTCACAGTATTGTTTTGATCATTCGTTTTGGACTGATGCCCAACTGAGCATTCTACTCAACGCATCTTCAGTGAGTGCTGATGAAGATGTAGACTGCTGATGAAGATGGAATCAAAAGTGCATTACAGTGTCATGGTAATACAATGGCATTCTAAAGGAGGCAAATAAATATCAGAAAAACCTTTTGTTATCATTTTAATACCACCAGATTGACTTTATATGCAGTATAACGCTAGCTAGCTAGCTAAGATTGAGGGGAAGCCACTGGATTTTAGCTAGATAACGTTAGCATTGCAAGCTATTTTTGACAAACTTTGCTAGCTACTGACAACATTGCCATCTGTCATTTGACAACATGATAAGGTTTGTAAAGTTGTTTCCTACTAAATATTTGACTACTTTAGCAATGTCATCACACTAACCCTGTGACCATCCATCTCCGAACTTTGCGAAGTTATGTGTTTAAAGTTGTCCTGCATAGTGTCATTTGGGGGCATAGAAAATGTGTAACCATCCTAAATTTAACAGGGTGAAGAGAACCGTATGTACAGTATCACAAATTATTGAAACAACTGAGGGATTTTATTTCTGAATAACTACGAGCGCTGCACATTACCACAGCAGTAATGGTGTACGAACTTCCATATTATCAGTGTTGGAATAATCCGATTTGGGACGATGGCAATAAATAGGTGGATTAGTGGGAAAAAGTTAGAGGGAAATAAGGCTTACTGAAAACATCTCCTCTTGAATTAAGCTTGTTGTCCACATCTGTCTCCTCCTCATCTTCCTCTTCTTCCTCCTCCCCTACATCAGTAAAGCCCACCTGGCCCACCTCCTCTGAGCCACCCATATAGGTCTCCCCGTCATAGTCGAAGGGCTGCAAGCGGATCTGAGGGGGTACGGTCACCTTGGACTCGGGGATGACGTTCTTGATCTGCTCTTTGTCCAGCTTCCCTGGCAGCCTCACTGGGGACTCTGGGATAGCTGCAGGAAGAAGAACCATGTCATACATCTGGAACTACAGTGGTGGAATCTGATGCAATTATACAAGAGTTTAGGTGTACATTCTGGGGTTACACCGCCATTATAGATTATACAGCCATTCTAGATTATAAAACCATTATGGATTATAAAACCATTATGGATTATGAAGACATTATAGATTATAAAGACATTATAGATTATAAAACCATTAGAGATTATAAAGCCATTTCAGAATATAAAGCCATTATATATTCTGAAACTATTATAGATCGTAAAGACATTATAGATTATAAAGACATTATGGATTGTAAAACCATTATAGATTATAAAAACGACATAGGATATGAAGACAATTGACAAAACATATGTCAGACAGTATATCACTGTAATTTGTTCTTAATAACTTACCTTGTTCATTGAGATACAAGCATTTGCTTATGTGTAAACATGTTTTCATAGACAGATGAGCATTGAGGGTAGGACGACAAACAGGAATATCACACTCCATGCATGGGAAGCATGACAGCCAGACTCAGCCATATACAGTGCATTCGGAAAGTATTCAGACCCCTTGATTTTTTCCACATCAATCGACACACAATACCCCATAATGACATCACAATACCCCATAATGACAAAGCAAAAACAGGTTTTTAGAATTTTTTTCTAATGTATTAAAAAAAAAACGGAAATACCTTATTTACATAAGTATTCAGACATTTTGCTATGAGACTCAATTGAGCTCAGGTACATCCTGTTTCCATTGATCATCCTTGAGATGTTTCTACATCTTTATTGGAGTGTAACGGTTTTCTTCACTTGAAGTAGAGGAGGACCAAAACGCAGCGTGGTTATATTGATTCATGTTTAATAAAAAAAAGATAAAACACGAACACCACAAAACAATAAACGTGGAAAACCAAAAACAGCCCTATCTGGTGCAAACACAAAGACAGGAACAATCACCCACCAACACACAGTGAAACCCAGGCTACCGAAGTATGATTCTCAATCAGAGACAACTAAAGACACCTGCCTATGATTGCGAACCATACTAGGCCGAAACATAGAAATACCCAAATCATAGAAAAACAAACATAGACTGCCCACCCCAACTCACGCCCTGACCATACTAAATAATGACAAAACAAAGGAAATAAAGGTCAGAACGTGACATGGAGTCCAAATGTGGTAAATTCAATTGATTGGACATGAACACAGTGGCCTCCATCATTCTTAAATGGAAGAAGTTTGTAACCACCAATACTCGTCTTAGAGCTGGCTGCCCGGGCCAAACTGAGCAATCGGGGGAGAAGGGCCTTTGTCAGGGAGGTGACCAAGAACCCGATGGTCACTCTGACAAAGCTCCAGAGTTCCTCTGTAGAGATGGGAGAACCTTCCAGAAGGACAACCATCTCTGCAGCACTCTACCAATCAGGCATTTATGGTAGAGTTCGCAGACGGAAGCCACTCCTCAGTTAAAGGACCGCTTGGAGTTGCCAAGAGTTGCATCATGCTGTGGGGATGTTTTTCAGCAACACGGACTGGGAGACTAGTCAGGAACGGAGCAAAGTAAAGAGAGATTGTTAATGAAAACCTGCTCCAGAGACAACCCTAAGCACACTGCCAAGACAACGCAGGAGTGGCTTCGGGACAAGTCTTTTAATGTCCTTGAGTGGTCCAGCCAGAGCCCGGACTTGAACCCGATCGAACATCTCTGGAAAGACCTGAAAATAGTTGTGCAGCGACACTCGCCATCCAACCTGACAGAGGTTGACAGGATCTGCAGAGAAGAATGGGAGAAACTCCCCGATTTACAGGTGTGCCAAGCTTGTAGAGTCATACCCAAGAAGCCTCAAGGCTGTAATTGCTGCCAAAGGTGCTTCAACAAAGTACTGAGTAAAGGGTCTGAATACTTAGGTAAATTTGATATTTCAGTTTTAATTTGTTATACATTTGCAAAAAAAAATGTAAAGCCTGTTTTTGCCTTGTCATTATGAGGTATTGGGTGTAGATTGATGAGGAACACAAACAATGTCATATATTTTAGAATAAGGCTGTAACATAACAAAATGTGTAAAAAGTCAAGGGATCTGAATACTTTCCGAATGCACTGTATCTAATTTACTGTTATATGTACATAATTTAAAAGTCTGAAATGGTTTCATGCTGAGTTCTACATGGCAGAACAAGCTGTGTGTGGTGGGGACAGAACCTAGCCTTGAACCATGGGAGAGGGAGGGGGTTTCACAAAGCAAGATGGTAGGCGGCGATCAGATGAAGTGGAAAACCTTGTTGCATTCCATGCACATCTCACCATTTAGGAAATGATCATATGCACTGCCTTTGTCTCCCTGGTCCCACGAGCTTTGATAATAGGGGTTGACTACAAAAAATATAAAGGCATTTTCGTTTACACAAAGCCCTGAGGCCTTGTTGCACCTATCATGTCACCTAGGCAACGTAATCTACTACATTTACATTTACATTTAAGTCATTTAGCAGACGCTCTTATCCAGAGCGACTTACTACCTGGTTCAGAGAGTGCACTGTGTCTTTCCTGTTTGCAGGCAGGCAGGCAGGCAGACAGGCAGACAGACAGACAGACAGACAGACAGGCAGACAGGCAGACAGACAGACAGACAGACAGACAGACAGACAGACAGACAGACAGACAGACAGACATGCCTCTCCTTTCATCTGTCCTTCAGATGGCTGGGTTCAGATATTTACACAGGTGTGATTTGAATCAGGGCCTCTCCCTAAGTAACATCTGTAGAGTGCAGAGGTTCTCTGCAAATGGGAAACTGGCTTTGGCAGTGCTCATGTTTGCTGATGCTTTTAAGAGCACAGATGAAATATGCAATTGTAAAATCACTAAGAGGGATTTATTTTAACCTTTATTTAACTAGGCAAGTCAGTTAGGAACAAATTCTTATTTACATTGACGGCCTACATATAAGAGCTGAATATAATGTATGCAGTCTGGAAAATCAACACTGTCCGATTCAGGACCCCTTGCACATCACATTTTCCAGGAAATAGATTTCATTCTCAGAATGTTTTGATGATTGATGAATAGTAAATCTTTTCAGGTCTCACCAGAGCATTCAAAACCACTGCCACGGAAGCCTTGCTTGCACTTGCACTTGTAGGATCCCTGAGTGTTCAGACAGGCTGCACGGTGGCTGCACTTGTGTGTGTTGACGGCACACTCGTCATTGTCTGAAAACGAAATTAGATGATTTGATTAGCTGATCTCCTCACAGAATTATTAATACCAAAATGTGTGTATATATATATATATATATATATATATATATATATATATATATATGAAATGATTGTATACCTTACCTACACAGTCATATTTGCCATTGATATACTTCAGGTCATAGCCATTCTGACACTTGCAGTAGTAGCTGCCAAACGTGTTGACACACTGCCTGTTGTATGGGCACAGCTTCTTTCCTGTTACACATTCATCAATATCTAAAGGCAAAGGAAGGGAAGAAAGAGGCTGAACATGAAATGAATGACTTCACTTATTTATTCTCCATTAATATTTGGGTCAATGTAAACACTTCCTTACTGACACTTAAGTTTAGCAAAACAATAGACGTGTGTGTGAAGACAGGCTCCTCCCACTCAAATCAAGCAGTTTTGTGGGAAGAAACGCGACCCCATTTTAACCCACATCACTATCCCATGTTAACCTACATCACTACCCCATTTTAACCCACATCACTACCCCATTTTAACCCACATCACTACCCCATTTTAACCCACATCACTAACCCAGTTTATCCCACATCACTACCCCATTTTAACCCACATCACTACCCCATTTTAACCCACATCACTACCCCATTTTAACCCACATCACTACCCCATTTTAACCCACATCACTACCCCATTTTAACCCACATCACTACCCCATTTTAACCCACATCACTACCCCATTTTAACCTACATCACTACCCCATTTTAACCCACATCACTACCCCATTTTAACCCACATCACTACCCCATTTTAACCTACATCACTACCCCATTTTAACCCACATCACTACCCCATTTTAACCTACATCACTACCCCATTTTAACCCACATCACTACCCCATTTTAACCCACATCACTACCCCATTTTAACACACATCACTACCCCATTTTAACCCACATCACTACCCCATTTTAACCCACATCACTACCCCATTTTAACCCCATCACTACCCCAGTTTAACATCACTACCCCATTTTAACCCACATCACTACCCCATTTTAACCCACATCACTACCCCATTTTAACCCACATCACTACCCCATTTTAACCCACATCACTACCCCATTTTAACCTACATCACTACCCCATTTTAACCCACATCACTACCCCATTTAACCTACATCACTACCCCAGTTTAACCCACATCACTACCCCAGTTTAACCCACATCACTACCCCATTTTAACCCACATCACTACCCCATTTAACCTACATCACTACCCCAGTTTAACCCACATCACTACCCCATTTTAACCCACATCACTACCCCAGTTTAACCCACATCACTACCCCATTTTAACCCACATCACTACCCCATTTTAACCCACATCACTACCCCATTTTAACCTACATCACTACCCCATTTTAACCCACATCACTACCCCATTTTAACCCACATCACTACCCCAGTTTAACCCACATCACTACCCCATTTTAACCCACATCACTACCCCATTTTAACCCACATCACTACCCCAGTTTAACCCACATCACTACCCCAGTTTAACCCACATCACTACCCCATTTTAACCCACATCACTACCCCATTTTAACCCACATCACTACCCCATTTTAACCCACATCACTACCCCATTTTAACCCACATCACTACCCCATTTTAACCCACACCACTACCCCATTTTAACCCACATCACTACCCCATTTTAACCCACATCACTACCCCATTTTAACCCACATCACTACCCCATTTTAACCCACATCACTACCCCATTTTAACCCACATCACTACCCCATTTTAACCCACATCACTACCCCATTTTAACCCACATCACTACCCCATTTTAACCCACATCACTACCCCATTTTAACCCACATCACTACCCCATTTTAACCCACATCACTACCCCATTTTAACCTACATCACTACCCCATTTTAACCCACATCACTACCCCTTTTAACCTACATCACTACCCCAGTTTAACCCACATCACTACCCCATTTTAACCCACATCACTACCCCATTTTAACCTACATCACTACCCCATTTTAACCCACATCACTACCCCATTTTAACCCACATCACTACCCCATTTTAACCCACATCACTACCCCGGTTTAACCCACATCACTACCCCATTTTAACCCACATCACTACCCCATTTTAACCCACATCACTACCCCAGTTTAACCCACATCACTACCCCATTTTAACCTACATCACTACCCCATTTTAACCCACATCACTACCCCATTTTAACCCACATCACTACCCCATTTTAACCCACATCACTACCCCATTTTAACCTACATCACTACCCCAGTTTAACCCACATCACTACCCAATTTTAAACCACATCACTACCCCAGTTTAACCCACAGGCTGCTACAGATGATTAAGTTCTTATGCGAGAAGCCTTGCGACAGAGCAGGAATGTGAAACGGCAGAATGAGATTTACAAATAAGAGCTTTACAAATCTCTAAGAAGTCCACACCTTCTATTGCGTGCAGCTCTTAATGATCTATGAGGTGGAGAGATCCAGTAAGGACCGTTTTGAACTCCTCACGAAGTGATGTGGTGTCAAGGTCGGTGGTCCAAGGTAGTGGTACTCACCCACACAGGTCCTCTGGTCTGGCCCTAGCTGCAGCCGCGCAGACGGGCAGAGACAACGGATCTCCCCCTGTACATCCTCACAGCCATATTGACAGTGTGCCAGAGAGCACGTCCTGGAGTCTACACACACACACACACACACACACACACACACACACACACACACACACACACACACACACACACACACACACACACACACACACACACACACACACACACACACACACACACACACACACAGTTACAGTTTCCTCTAGCAGGTACAGTCAGGGTTACAGTTTCCTCTAGCAGGTACAGTCAGGGTTACAGTTTCCTCTAGCAGGTACAGTCAGGGTTACAGTTTCCTCTAGCAGGTACAGTCAGGGGTACAGTTTCCTCTCAGGTACAGTCAGGGGTACAGTTTCCTCTAGCAGGTACAGTCAGGGTTACAGTTTCCCCTATCAGGTACAGTCAGGGTTACAGTTTCCTCTAGCAGGTACAGTCAGGGTTACAGTTTCCCCTAGCAGGTACAGTCAGGGGTACAGTTTCCTCTAGCAGGTACAGTCAGAGTTACAGTTTCCCCCTAGCAGGTACAGTCAGGGTTACAGTTTCCCCTAGCAGGTACAGTCAGGGGTACAGTTTCCTCTAGCAGGTACAGTCAGCGTTACAGTTTCCTCTAGCAGGTACAGTCAGGGTTACAGTTTCCCCCTGCAGGTACAGTCAGGGGTACAGTTTCCTCTATCAGGTACAATCAGGGTTACAGTTTCCTCTAGCAGGTACAGTCAGGGTTACAGTTTCCTCTAGCAGGTACAGTCAGCGTTACAGTTTCCTCTAGCAGGTACAGTCAGGGTTACAGTTTCCTCTAGCAGGTACAGTCAGCGTTACAGTTTCCCCCTAGCAGGTACAGTCAGGGTTACAGTTTCCTCTCCAGTCGTTACAGTTTCCTCTAGCAGGTACAGTCAGGGTTACAGTTTCCCCCTAGCAGGTACAGTCAGGGTTACAGTTTCCTCTAGCAGGTACAGTCAGGGTTACAGTTTCCCCCTAGCAGGTACAGTCAGGGTTACAGTTTCCTCTAGCAGGTACAGTCAGCGTTACAGTTTCCTCTAGCAGGTACAGTCAGGGTTACAGTTTCCTCTAGCAGGTACAGTCAGGGTTACAGTTTCCTCTAGCAGGTACAGTCAGAGTTACAGTTTCCCCTATCAGGTACAGTCAGCGTTACAGTTTCCACTCACTGGTACAGAAGCCATCAGGCATCAGAGTGTATCCGTTGAGGCAATAACAGATGTAGCTGCCGTGGGTGTTCATACAGCGATGCTCACAGGGGCGGGGCTTCAGGCCACACTCATTCAGGTCTGAACAGAGAGACAGTCAGTCCTCCGTTATGTACTTCAGGGACATGTATGTATGGCTATAGGTATCATCTGGACATCAGAAAGGATGCACCAGGCGGCTTCTATAAATCTATGATGGTTAATACTAGAAAATTGTCCCACGGACGTCATACCTTACCTAGTTCCAGGGCCAACATATTGTATACAGTTTGGGTTTCTCCAGATGAACTATTCTACATTGGCAGAAAATGAATTGTTTTGATATCTAAATATTGGGGTATCAAGTGATCTATCAGGGGCTTGTGGTATAGAGAGGGAAAATGACAGAGACAGGCTGCAAATCTGCAAATTCATGTTGTTCTCTATCGAGAGACCACTTTGACTCACATTCCATTGACCGTAGTCACCCTACTGACCTTGGTTGCACATCTTTCCGGTGTATCCTGGGTAACACTTGCATTTGTTGGGGCCAGCACACTCTCCGTGCTTGCAACCATGTTCACACTGAGCTGATAAAGTATTTAAAGGAGAGACATAGAGGCAGCAGCGGGAACAATAAGAAGGGTTAAACTGGTTACCTGAAACAACACAGTGGCTATGCCAGTTTTACTATCCCTGAGGTAATTTAGTCCACGTTACTTCTGCTGCAGGAAAATACTCCGCCGCAAAGAAAAACAAACGTGAAAACCCGTTATATTGTGGAGAACAATTTTTGAATTCTCAAACTTTTGTTTTTCATTCATTGAATACTGTATCTATTTACAGTATGTGATATTTTCAATCAGAGAAAGTTACATAGAACAAGTTAAAGTGATGACCAGAGCAATACAAAGACAATTGCAATCATAAAAACAACAAAAAACATGACAAGGTCACATACAGTACATCTCAACCAAACATAACCACATACAGTACAGCTCAACCAAACATAACCTCATACAGTACATCTCAACCAAACATAACCACATACAGTACATCTCAACCACACATAACCACATACAGTACATCTCAACCAAACATAACCACATACAGTACATCTCAACCACACATAATCACATACAGTACATTTTAACCAAATGTAAACACAAGTTGTTTTGTTGAAATACTTACCTTCACACTGTCCCTTGCTGTTCTTTCTCCAGCCATAGCAACACGCCAGTCTCCTGCCATAGCCACACACACCTGGTTGGCCACCGGTGGGGACATGTCTGCGGTGCCTGTACAGTTAAAGGACACACAAGGACACACAGGGACACACAAGGACACACAGGGACACACAAGGAAACACAAGGACACACAGGGACACACAAGGAAACACGAGGACACACAAGGAAACACAAGGACACACAAGGACACACAAGGAAACACAAGGACACACAGGGACACACAGGGACACACAAGGACACACAAGGACACACAAGGAAACACAAGGAAACACAAGGAAACACAAGGACACACAGGGACACACAAGGACACACAAGGAAACACAAGGACACACAAGGAAACACAAGGACACACATGGAAACACAAGGACACACAAGGACACACAAGGAAACACAAGGACACACAGGGACACACAAGGACGCACAAGGAAACACAAGGACACACAAGGACACACAGGGACACACAAGGAAACACAAGGACACACAGGGACACACAAGGACACACAAGGACACACAAGGAAACACAAGGAAACACAAGGAAACACAAGGACACACAGGGACACACAAGGACACACAAGGACACACAAGGACACACAAGGAAACACAAGGACACACATGGAAACACAAGGACACACAAGGACACACAAGGAAACACAAGGACACACAGGGACACACAAGGACACACAAGGACGCACAAGGAAACACAAGGACACACAAGGACACACAGGGACACACAAGGAAACACAAGGACACACAGGGACACACAAGGACACACAGGGACACACAGGGACACACAAGGACACACAGGGACACACAGGGACACACAAGGACACACAAGGACACACAAGGAAACACAAGGACACACAAGGAAACACAAGGACACACAATGACACACAAGGACACACAAGGAAACACAAGGACACACCAGGACACACAAGGACACACAAGAAAACACAGGGACACACAGGGACACACAAGGACACACCAGGACACACAAGGACACACAGGGACACACAAGGACATATAGTTAGCTGACACACAACTCTATCTACCCAGTTAAATCTCTGCATGAACTGGTCTCCATTCCTTGACAGACAGTTGAATGTTAGTTGATTGACTACAGCTTCTTGATTAGGAATAATACAACTGGTGAGTAAAATTTTATCATAATCGGTTGTTTGATCATTATTTTACAAGTGATCGCAGAAGAAAACAAATGCCCAAATGAATGTACATGTCCCATGTGCTTTTTGGTGACAATCAACTTCGACACCCCAAGCCTCATTTAGTCTTCCCAAACGCAGACCTGCAGACATCCTGGCTAATTACACCAAGTTCCCCGTTGGTTCCCAAATATTGGAAGAAAAGAGCTCCTCCTATTGGGAGAAAAGAGCTCCTCCTATTTGGAGAGAAGAGCTCCTCCTATTTGGAGAAAAGAGCTCCTCCTATTTGGAGAAAAGAGCTCCTCCTATTTGGAGAAAAGAGCTCCTCCTATTGGGAGAAAAGAGTTCCTCCTATTTGGGAGAAAAGAGTTCCTCCTATTGGGAGAAAAGAGCTCCTCCTATTTGGGAGAAAAGAGCTCCTCCTATTTAGGAGAAAAGAGCTCCTCCTATTTGGAGAAAAGAGCTCCTCCTATTTGGAGAAAAGAGCTCCTCCTATTTGGAGAAAAGAGCTCCTCCTATTTAGGAGAAAAGAGCTCCTCCTATTTGGGAGAAAAGAGCTCCTCCTATTTAGGAGAAAAGAGCTCCTCCTATTTGGAGAAAAGAGCTCCTCCTTTTTGGAGAAAAGAGCTCCTCCTATTGGGAGAAAAGAGTTCCTCCTATTTGGGAGAAAAGAGCTCCTCCTATTGGGAGAAAAGAGCTCCTCCTATTGGGAGAAAAGAGCTCCTCCTATTGGGAGAAAAGAGCTCCTCCTATTTGGAGAAAAGAGCTCCTCCTATTGGGAGAAAAGAGCTCCTCCTATTTGGAGAAAAGAGCTCCTCCTATTTGGGAGAAAGGGACGTACATGGCATGTTACTCTATACTTCTACTTCATCAGTTACTCCTCAGAGTCCTTACAGTGTTACATGAATACCTCAAGCAGGAAACTATTTCCTCCAATTTCCCCCCCCGCCCCCCCCTCCATCTGATTCCCACTGACTGTCAACAAGTCAACACTTTGGAAATAATCTCCATGTGTTTTAAACTGTAAATTAGATCTGCTACTTCCCCTTTCATAGCAGAAAAACTTAAACTTTTGAAAAGCAGATCTGGCTGGGGAAACATTTCTGATCTGAATCAAATCTACGTCTTATAGTTGCTACACATTATCTGGTGAGTCCTCTAGCCTCTGACCTCTAACCTCTTAGCGCAGTTTGCATGGCTTCCTAAAAGCAGCCCCTGGCTCCAAGGGGTCTGGAGAAATCTGAGTCCTGTTACAAATCAATCAGAACAGCCCACAGGAGGAGAGGGCCAGGGGCCCATAGTGTGATAGTTGTCCTTCAGTGATTAACAGTTACCATGTCAGGAGCAACATTTAGCTGACACAGTCCCCGGCCAAGGCACAGACTGCCTGACAGTACTTGCATGGCAACAAAACACCCCATTTTCCCCATGTACATACTGAAATATAACATTTTAGTAGGACGTAATAGTAGGATTTAAACAATGACATGTCTGTGATTGTCATGAGCTAAACTGAGTCTCTCTGGGTCGTGTTTGCTAAATGACTAACGTGTGTGTGTCACATGTCTTATGAGCACGGCTACTGGTGATGGGGATTCAGTATGAGTCGACTGCTGTTACTGTAAAAGTAAACACCTGTAATGCATTTACAACACGTACAACACTCAGCTGTGTCTGGCCAGAGTGTTAGCTAGTTGCTGTTAGGAGAGTTAGCTTGGGATGCAACAATTGCTTTGGAATAGAATATCCAGACTGAATCCTTTACTATCTAGAATGAATCCTACCAATAAACACTGAGTTTTACACCTGCTGCAGGCTTCAAAGTGAATGGATGCAATAACAAAAGCATGAACTACAGTACATTGCTTGACCATTACTTCATACAGTATGTCTTTGAGGATAATTCCCTACAGCGGTCTTGATTGATTGCTCACTAACCTGTTGACGTCGGCACTCCCAGAGGAAGCGTAGAACAGGAAGAGAAGTACAACGATCCA
The DNA here is from genome assembly GCF_036934945.1 of Oncorhynchus masou masou. Lineage (NCBI taxonomy): Eukaryota > Metazoa > Chordata > Actinopteri > Salmoniformes > Salmonidae > Oncorhynchus > Oncorhynchus masou. The sequence continues at coordinate 8,712,041 of NC_088240.1, read as the reverse complement.
GCTGAGGGGATTCATGTCTCTGACTGGGTACAGCTCACGTTGTCTCTCTCTCGCTCTCTCGCTCCCCTCTAGTACGTAGACCTCTCGTTCTCTCTCTCTCTCTTTCTTTCTCGCTATTTTTCACTCTCCTGATAGCAGTCTCTGTGATCTGAGGCCCATATGTCAGGTCCCCCCCCTCTCTCTCTCTTCCTCCCACTCTCGCTCTCTATCTCTCTCTTGGCTGAAATTCCTGAGGTAGGTTGCCATTACAATGAGTGACACTGGGGTCTGAGCATGGGAAGAAGGCAAGGGTCTGGAGGGTCTGGTGGCTGTACGTCGGGGGTGCACCAAACACCTCTACATGATCATTGTTTTCCTGCAATATTTCAACCAGCAGGGGCAGATCTGTGATCACCATTGCAGCTATACTTAAAGCATATAGGGAACCAATGAAATAAGATGCATAGCGTAATACTGCCTGCTTCTTTAACACCATATACAGGAGACCTGTGAACTTCACCTCTTGCACCACCCTGGTTCTACAGACGCAGGCAGTGTCAATCTGCTTCTTCATGGTGATACCACATGTTTCACCCATCTTGGCTCTTGATGTCATGCCTTGCTCTGACATTGTCCTGGATTGCCTGTGTTAATTGCTGTGCCCAGATGTGCCCAAGCCTGTCATTGGGAGCTGCCTTCCCCTTTGATATCCTGCCTATGAGACTTATATTACCCTCACTAACTTTAAACATCAGCTAACTGATCGCTGCAGCTGTACATAGTCCATCTGTAAATAGCCCATCCAATCTACCTACCTCATCCCCATACTGTTTTCATTTACCTTTCTGCTCTTTTGCACACCAGTCTCACTACTTGCATACCATCATCTGCTCATCTATCACTCCAGTGTTAATCTGCTAAATTGTAATTACTTCGCTACTATGGCCTATTTATTGCCTTACCTCCTTACGCCATTTGCACACACTGTATATAGACTTGATTTCTTTTTCTATGTGTTATTGACTGTACGCTTGTTTATTCCATGTGTAACTCTATGTTGTTGTTTGTGTTGCACTGCTTTGCTTTATCTTGACCAAGTCACAGTTGTAAAAGAGAACTTGTTCTCAACTAGCTTACCTAGTTAAATAAAGGTGAATAAAAAAAAATAAAAATAAAAAATAAAAAAAATGACCAGCACCCATAAAGCCCTACTCTCTTTCATGAATGCTAATACGAAGTTTAAGAAAAGCTAATGTCAAGACTTAAAAGCCCTTAAAATGAGTTTGCAAACTTTTCAAAGTGAACTCTAACATCTGGTCTAGCTCTGTCTCTGCACCCAGAATACACAACCTACAATGGTGCTGTTGGAATATTTGGTTGTCAGGTTTAGCATTAAATTCAGTGAATCACAGCCATGTGCTATTAACTATTCTTATTGGATGGCTTTTTCCTAAAAGTTTACTATGACTTTTGGAAACATATTTTGGGGCATTAGAGGGAATATATCTAAACTTGTCTGTCAGTTGCTGATATTTCTCCGTGCTCTTTTCATCCATTTTAAAACCTATCTAGAGTATCACTATCCCATCTGCATCCCCCTCCTGTTCTTTCCCTCTCTGCTAATGATTTATGGAGCAGTGACATTTTATGTTGGAAAGCTTTGTGCGCTATTGCCTAAACCCTGGAAACACACCTTCCAAAGAGTCAGTCTACCTCCAAGCTTTCAAACAAGGACTTGGGAGGTACAAGGGAAATTGCTTTCACATGAGGAGAAGAACGCTTTTTCACGGTCAGATGGTGTAGTTCAGCTGTAAAATAGGGCCCTGTGATTTCTCTGCCATTGTAGGATATATACAGTACTGTAGCTAACCACAACCAAAGCTGGAGGAGGCGGAGTTTGTGGGGAGCTCCCTTTAACTGCCGAAATCTGAAAAAGGGACTGCCAGAAAAGTGGTTCATGTTTCCTCATTATTTCAGTAGTCCAGTAGCCAAAGGGGTATCAACAATAACATTGTATCAGATTATATGTTAAATTGACCTAATCATAACTGTTTGATTCACAGTTTGGTAGAAAAGTTTAAGGAAAAAGTCTATACCCTCCAGTAACATAGGCCTCCAGTAACATAGGCCTCCAGTAACATAGGCCTCCAGTAACAGGCCCCCAGTAACATTGGCCCCCAGTAACATAAGCCCCCAGTAACATAAGCCTCCAGTAACATAGGCCTCCAGTAACCATAGCCTCCAGTAACAGGCCTCCATTAACCGTAGTCTCCAGTAACAGGCCTCCAGTAACATTGGCCCCCAGTAACATTGGTCTCCAGTAACATAAGCCTCCGGTAACAGGCCTCCAGTAACAGGCCTCCAGTAACATAAGCCTCCAGTAACAGGCCTCCAGTAACAGGCCTCCAGTAGCAGGCCTCCAGTAACATAAGCCTCCAGTAACCATAGTCTCCAGTAACAGGCCTCCAGTAACAGGCCTCCAGTAACATTGGCCCCCAGTAACATTGGCCTCCAGTAACATAGGCCTCCAGTAACCATAGCCTCCAGTAACATAGGCCTCCAGTAACCATAGCCTCCAGTAACATAGGCCTCCAGTAACCATAGCCTCCAGTAACATAGGCCTCCAGTAACCATAGCCTCCAGTAACAGGCCTCCAGTAACATGATTCAACATGGCACAGTCCTGATATACACCATTACATTGACTTGAGCATAAATCTCAGTCTCTGAGTTCAAAGCAAAAGAGGCTTATTCTGTTACAGAGATAATCGGTAAAAGCAATCCTGGGGCGGTCTAGAGAGCTGACTGCTGAGAAGGAGGGACATGGCTTAGCAAGTCTGCGAAAGGACAACGAGACGAGCCCAGATCTTGGCTAGGAATAATGATCTAATCAGACCTCTGAGATGTTCTGTATGACTGCCTGCTTTAGGAATGTGTCCTGTCCTCTGGCTTGCAAGGATAATGTTCTATGAAGTCTTATACATGTACATGGTTGTAATACATTAAGGAAGGAAACTGAAGTCAAGTATAGCACAAGGAAAATATTTTCCTCAAGTCGGCCTATGGCAGACACGCATGATACAGTAAATGTGAAGTCTGGGAGCAAAGAATTTGTCCAGTGTCTTAAAAAAAATATTTAAAAAATCATCTATGACACTTCCTCTTATTCTTATCGTCGCTGAGACGAGATGAAAGTGAGATCGTAAATCTGCCACTTTTCAGAAACTACTGCCTGGTTTGGCCCAGGTGTTTCTACCAAGCCCCCTCATCGTTCACACGTCAGCCTCTATCTCTGGAATGTTTGACTGAGGACATGTATTTGATATGTGAAATAATAATAACGCACGGGATGGATGAAGTCTGGATACTTGAAGGAGACGACCCCACATTACTAAATCCCTTTGTTCAGCGTGTATAAGTGAAGTTAGAGAACACAATTCTTACTGCTAGAGCAACCCTATCAACGTGTGAAAGGTGAGGGAGGTACAACTGATTGTGCCTGTAACAAAGTACCCTTTGAGAATATTGGAATCACCCTTTGATATCCTGGATCTGTTTCAAATGATTATTTTCAATGTTTTTCCCCCCAGAGGCAAGATATATATTTGCAGTAATTCAACTGAACTCAGTTGACACGTTGGCCCTCTCCCTGCACTGTTTCACGTTCAGCTACAGTACATAATGCACTTTGACATTAAGACTGATAAGGAGGACATTTTGGGTTTCAGAAATTCACACATGACAAGAATGTGAGTAGGAATGCAGCATCTTTACGACTCACACTCCGCTACCAACACCCTGTATGCCAGTGTCCACATGGCTTCATCTAGTCAGTGCCACCTTATGGTGAACATCTCAGGCATGTGAGTTTTGTCGGTCATGCAGGCAGTGGACACTGGAGCTGTTTCCTGGTGTCCAGGCCCTGGGCAGTCCAGGCTGACAGGTGATGGAGCCTGCTTTCTCTGTCTGCATGTCTGACTGGCTCACAGCTGGCTGTGATGAAGGGATTATTCCCACAACAACATCACCCTCCTCTGTCCTCGGGGCCAATCTGGGGCGTTGTCCGAGGAAACACCCGGGGGTTTCCCACTGGACACGGGCCCTTCTGGCCCCCACTGGCCCCATGACTTTGATCCAGGGAGGCGCCTGTTTCATCTGAGTGTCTTTAAGCCGCCTGGACAGATGGTGACTCTCTATTGACCGTTCTGCTCTTCATTCCACTGTTCAATAGTTAGTGAATGTGCTATAGACCTTTATTGTACGTGGTCCGTCTGGCAGATGTCTGGACTGTGTTCTTCATTTTGAAGGTGATGCGACTGTATGAAGTGTTGCTGTAATATGCATCAGAAAAGGGAAATATGAAAATGACTGAGTTGATCCTCTTATCCTTTATGTAACCAGGGAAATACCAAATTAAGATTGAAATATCTTACAGAGAATTAAGATGTCAATGTCTTACAGTACAAAGGGAACTAATTAACACAATAGTCTATATGATACAGTATGTAGCTACATGAGTCAAACCAACGATGACTATGTTTTGGTGCTATTCGATGAAAGTATGGGCCAAAACAACTTGATTTGCAAACCTACCTCTTCTTATTTTCCTGTGACAGTTTTCTCCACATGGGGGAGTCCTGAGCTAGTCAAACTCAGAGCTTCTGATTATGTTGCTGCAACAGGATTGGATTGTATGGTGCTGAAACGAAAAGATAGACCTACCACATAGACCAAATCCTGTTGTTTATAGACAGATTTATCCTCGCAGGTTGAAAATCTATTCACGATAACCTAATGAAAAAGATAACCTCAAATGAAATTTGTCTGGAGATGGACATTCTATTCATTGTATTTAGTGAGAGACATTCTATTCCATCAAAATGCATATTACCTTACTGTACAAAGCCTTCATCGCAGCATTCATAAAACATTAAACCAATGTGGGCCCACATGCATCTGAGGGATACAGTAATCAGTACAGTATGTACATAATTGTGGTCATGTAATGATTTGTATTTGCTCATCGTTCAATAAGTCTAGTTTTGTTTTGTTTCTCTAATTCCTGGTAAATGATGCTCTGTCCTGTCTTATCCTACTACCTTGGCCTCGCGGTAGAAATGTCAATTCTTTGAGAGTGGAATTTTACCAGGTGTCTGAAAATGTCTATCACCAGAGGTCTCTGTCTGCTTCTTTGTCAGTCTGCCACGATGAAGTTGGATATTGTCCTGTATGAGAATACGACATTGAAACATTACGAAGAGAAGTGCTGACCATTCCTCCCTTTGGCTGTCCATGTGATGCCGACACTAGCAGGCTTTACACTGTAACGGCATCATTTGTCAGATCGTTCAGTATGTTGAAAGTGAACCCATTTCACCACCATACTTCCTTCTCCCTGCCCCTACAAACAAAACAACGTAATTGTTTGTTTACGCAATTAAGTGCATTTTTGATCATATCAGTGTCAGAGAAGAGAACTGTTACATAAGGCCTGAAGTGGTATCATATTGCATGATACTTTTTACTCCAGTGAGGTGTTTTACAATACTGTGGAGTCATTGCCAACTTCTTTCAGGGTGTTTTTCAGACTACTTCCTGGAATTCACATGTAGGCCTACATTACTTCTATTTTTCAGTTTAGCTTCTCACACCAATTAACTCCAGGCCTGCAGATCACTATCAGGAAGCCTACAGTCTAATATTCAAGGGATAATGCAGTAGCCGGCCCCATCCGTGAGCCTATAGTCTGATAATCAAGAGATAATGCAGCAGATTCAGAACACTGCTGTATGTTCCATGGATCTATATGGGTGTCCTTATCAAAGTAGAATCAGAACACTGCTGTATGTTCCATGGATCTATATGGGTGTCCTTATCAAAGTAGAATCAGAACACTGCTGTATGTTCCATGGATCTATATGGGTGTCCTTATCAAAGTAGAATCAGAACACTGCTGTATGTTCCATGGATCTATATGGGTGTCCTTATCAAAGTAGAATCAGAACACTGCTGTATGTTCCATGGATCTATATGGGTGTTCTTATCAAAGTAGAATCAGAACACTGCTGTATGTTCCATGGATCTATATGGGTGTTCTTATCAAAGTAGAATCAGAACACTGCTGTATGTTCCATGGATCTATATGGGTGTCCTTATCAAAGTAGAATCAGAACACTGCTGTATGTTCCATGGATCTATATGGGTGTCCTTATCAAAGTAGAATCAGAACACTGCTGTATGTTCCATGGATCTGTATGGGTGTTCTTATCAAAGTAGAATCAGAACACTGCTGTATGTTCCATGGATCTATATGGGTGTTCTTATCAAAGTAGAATCAGAACACTGCTGTATGTTCCATGGATCTATATGGGTGTCCTTATCAAAGTAGAATCAGAACACTGCTGTATGTTCCATGGATCTATATGGGTGTTCTTATCAAAGTAGAATCAGAACACTGCTGTATGTTCCATGGATCTGTATGGGTGTTCTTATCAAAGTAGAATCAGAACACTGCTGTATGTTCCATGGATCTATATGGGTGTTCTTATCAAAGTAGAATCAGAACACTGCTGTATGTTCCATGGATCTATATGGGTGTTCTTATCAAAGTAGAATCAGAACACTGCTGTATGTTCCATGGATCTATATGGGTGTCCTTATCAAAGTAGAATCAGAACACTGCTGTATGTTCCATGGATCTATATGGGTGTTCTTATCAAAGTAGAATCAGAACACTGCTGTATGTTCCATGGATCTATATGGGTGTCCTTATCAAAGTAGACTCAGAACACTGCTGTATGTTCCATGGATCTATATGGGTGTTCCTGTGCATAGTCAGCAGGGTAAACCTCTGCTAGTACACTGAATGCAGGGTTCATCACCTTACATGTTCTGTCAGGTGTCCCACACTGTGACATGGCCTGTGACGTTAACATGGTGAACATGTCTTTGACTATAAAAGGAGAGAGAAGACGGCTGAGAAGACGGCTTTTGAAAGTGGAGTCGACAAGACCACATCCTGCCATGTGTGGGAGATGAGATGAGTAGTGTGTGTGTGTGTGTGCGCGTGTGTGTGTGCGTGTGTGTGTGCGTGTGTGTGTGTGTGCGTGTGTGTGTGTGTGCGTGTGTGTGTGTGTGTGTGTGTGTGTGTGTGTGTGTGTGTGTGTGTGTGTGTGTGTGTGTGTGCGTGCTTGCGTGCGTGCGTGTGTGTATGTGTGTGTGTGTGTGTGCGTGCGTGCGTGCGTGCGTGTGTGTGTTTGCGTGCGTGTGTGTGTGTGTGTGTGTGTGTGTGTGTGTGTGTGTGTGTGTGTGATTGTAGCAACTACAGTGACTGGTGTTAAATTAAAGGCCATAGGCATAGACCATAGAGGATGAAATAGATCAACAGTGCTCAGTTACGGGTTGAGTGTTGGGATCTAACACTAAATAAAACAGTGCTGAATTATTTATTTCTGTCCAGCTTCATTGTCTACAATTGGCATAGCTTTTTGGTTCTGCTGTGTGCAATTAATATGATGTCAGAATTACCATTGACTGTTGTTCCTCGTAGATCAAGCACCTTATCCATGGAACCCCCTCAAAGCAGAAACGCATTTACACAAGGATCAGTTTTCACTTACAATGATGTCAATGACAATGTCTTTAGGCCTACTGCTATTAGGAGCCTCATCATGTAAACTGGGCCTGATGTTTTTTTAACGTGTCTTTCATCACAGTGTGTTACGATGGGGATGTGGCTGGGCTGGGGACAGTGCTGCTACAGGGACAGGGAGAGGATGAACTCTGTAACAACAGATGTAACCTTGGGAACATCCGAAAAGGATTCTGGCTGAGCACTGAGTATGTCCACCAGTGACTGACTGGAGTTTCCAGTAACGCTCTTCACTGTAGTATGTCTACGATGTGTCCACCAGTGACTAACTGGAGTTAATTTAATTTAATTACATTTTGCAGTAGCTTGGTGGTAGTTGAACTAAATAAAAAATCTTGGTAATGTTTTCAATAGTTAATTACTTTTCCCCCCCATGTAGCAGTGTAGCAAACTACTGGAACTACACACTACTGTTTTAACATGTAGAGGTGTAGCCAACTACTGAACTACACACTACTGTCTTACCATGTAGCTAACTACTGGAACTACACACTACTATTTTACCATGTAGCGGTGTAGCTAACTACTGGAACTACACACTACTGTTTTACCATGTAGCGGTGTGGCTAACTACTGGAACTACACACTACTGTTTTACCATGTAGCTAACTACTGGAACTACACACTACTGTTTTACCATGTAGCGGTGTAGCTAACTACTGGAACTACACAATACTGTTTTGCCATGTAGCCTGTAGCTAACTACTGGAACTACACACTACTGTTTTACCATGTAGCGGTGTAGCTAACTACTGGAACTACACACTACTGTTTTACCATGTAGCGGTGTAGCTAACTACTGGAACTACACACTACTGTTTTACCATGTAGCGGTATAGCTTACTACTGGAACTACACACTACTATTTTACCATGTAGCGGTGTAGCTTACTACTGGAACTACACACTACTGTTTTACCATGTAGCGGTGTGGCTAACTACTGGAACTACACACTACTGTTTTACCATGTAGCGGTGTAGCTAACTATTGGAACTACACACTACTGTTTTACCATGTAGCGGTGTAGCTAACTACTGGAACTACACACTACTGTTTTACCATGTAGCGGTGTGGCTAACTACTGGAACTACAACACTACTGTTTTACCATGTAGCGGTGTGGCTAACTACTGGAACTACACACTACTGTTTTACCATGTAGCGGTGTGGCTAACTACTGGAACTACACACTACTGTTTTACCATGTAGCGGTGTGGCTAACTACTGGAACTACACACTACTGTTTTACCATGTAGCGGTGTGGCTAACTACTGGAACTACACACTACTGTTTTACCATGTAGCGGTGTGGCTAACTACTGGAACTACACACTACTGTTTTACCATGTAGCGGTGTGGCTAACTACTGGAACTACACACTACTGTTTTACCATGTAGCGGTGTGGCTAAGTACTGGAACTACACACTACTGTTTTACCATGTAGCGGTGTGGCTAACTACTGGAACTACACACTACTGTTTTACCATGTAGCGGTGTGGCTAACTACTGGAACTACACACTACTGTTTTACCATGTAGCGGTGTAGCTAACTACTGGAACTACACACTACTGTTTTACCATGTAGCGGTGTGGCTAACTACTGGAACTACACACTACTGTTTTACCATGTAGTGGTGTAGCTAACTACTGGAACTACACACTACTGTTTTACCATGTAGCTAACTACTGGAACTACACACTACTGTTTTACCATGTAGCAGTGTAGCTAACTACTGGAACTACACACTACTGTTTTACCATGTAGCGGTGAGGCTAACTACTGGAACTACACACTACTGTTTTACCATGTAGCTAACTACTGGAACTACACACTACTGTTTTACCATGTAGCAGTGTAGCTAACTACTGGAACTACACACTACTGTTTTACCATGTAGCGGTGTAGCTAACTACTGAAACTACACACTACTGTTTTACCATGTAGCGGTGTAGCTAACTACTGGAACTACACACTACTGTTTTACCATGTAGCTGTGTAGCTTACTACTGGAACTACACACTACTGTTTTAACATGTAGAGGTGTAGCCAACTACTGAACTACACACTACTGTTTTACCATGTAGCTAACTACTGGAACTACACACTACTGTTTTAACATGTAGAGGTGTAGCCAACTACTGAACTACACACTACTCTTTTACCATGTAGCTAACTACTGGAACTACACACTACTGTTTTACCATGTAGCGGTGTAGCTAACTACTGGAACTACACACTACTGTTTTACCATGTAGCTAACTACTGGAACTACACACTACTGTTTTACCATGTAGCGGTGTAGCTAACTACTGGAACTACACAATACTATTTTACCATGTAGCGGTGTAGCTAACTACTGGAACTACACACTACTGTTTTACCATGTAGCGGTGTAGCTAACTACTGGAACTACACACTACTGTTTTACCATGTAGCGGTATAGCTAACTACTGGAACTACACACTACTATTTTACCATGTAGCGGTGTAGCTTACTACTGGAACTACACACTACTGTTTTAACATTTAGAGGTGTAGCCAACTACTGGAACTACACACTACTGTTTTACCATGTAGCGGTGTAGCTAACTACTGGAACTACACACTACTGTTTTACCATGTAGCGGTGTGGCTAACTACTGGAACTACACACTACTGTTTTACCATGTAGCGGTGTGGCTAACTACTGGAACTACACACTACTGTTTTACCATGTAGCGGTGTAGCTAACTACTGGAACTACACACTACTGTTTTACCATGTAGTGGTGTGGCTAACTACTGGAACTACACACTACTGTTTTACCATGTAGCTGTGTGGCTAACTACTGGAACTACACACTACTGTTTACCATGTAGCGGTGTGGCTAACTACTGGAACTACACACTACTGTTTTACCATGTAGCGGTGTGGCTAACTACTGGAACTACACACTACTGTTTTACCATGTAGCGGTGTGGCTAACTACTGGATCTACACACTACTGTTTTACCATGTAGCGGTGTGGCTAACTACTGGAACTACACACTACTGTTTTACCATGTAGCGGTGTGGCTAACTACTGGAACTACACACTACTGTTTTACCATGTAGCGGTGTGGCTAACTACTGGATTTACACACTACTGTTTTACCATGTAGCGGTGTGGCTAACTACTGGAACTACACACTACTGTTTTACCATGTAGCGGTGTGGCTAACTACTGGATTTACACACTACTGTTTTACCATGTAGCGGTGTGGCTAACTACTGGATTTACACACTACTGTTTTACCATGTAGCGGTGTGGCTAACTACTGGAACTACACACTACTGTTTTACCATGTAGCGGTGTGGCTAACTACTGGAACTACACACTACTGTTTTACCATGTAGCTGTGTGGCTAACTACTGGAACTACACACTACTGTTTTACCATGTAGCGGTGTAGCTAACTACTGGAACTACACACTACTGTTTTACCATGTAGCGGTGTGGCTAACTACTGGAACTACACACTACTGTTTTACCATGTAGCGGTGTGGCTAACTACTGGAACTACACACTACTGTTTTACCATGTAGCGGTGTGGCTAACTACTGGAACTACACACTACTGTTTTACCATGTAGCGGTGTGGCTAACTACTGGAACTACACACTACTGTTTTACCATGTAGCGGTGTGGCTAACTACTGGAACTACACACTACTGTTTTACCATGTAGCGGTGTGGCTAACTACTGGAACTACACACTACTGTTTTACCATGTAGCGGTGTGGCTAACTACTGGAACTACACACTACTGTTTTACCATGTAGCGGTGTAGCTAACTACTGGAACTACACACTACTGTTTTACCATGTAGCGGTGTGGCTAACTACTGGAACTACACACTACTGTTTTACCATGTAGCGGTGTGGCTAACTACTGGAACTACACACTACTGTTTTACCATGTAGCGGTGTGGCTAACTACTGGAACTACACACTACTGTTTTAACATGTAGAGGTGTAGCCAACTACTGGAACTACACACTACTGTTTTACCATGTAGCGGTGTGGCTAACTACTGGAACTACACACTACTGTTTTACCATGTAGCGGTGTAGCTAACTACTGGAACTACACACTACTGTTTTACCATGTAGCGGTGTGGCTAACTACTGGAACTACACACTACTGTTTTACCATGTAGCGGTGTGGCTAACTACTGGAACTACACACTACTGTTTTACCATGTAGCGGTGTGGCTAACTACTGGAACTACACACTACTGTTTTACCATGTAGCGGTGTGGCTAACTACTGGAACTACACACTACTGTTTTTGCAACAACAAAAGATTGGGTGAAGACGGCTAGAATTCCTTTCTTTGTCGGTATCAGACCTGCCTCATTCATAGTTGTTGTGTTTAAAAGGCCAAATTACACATTGTGTTAACATCTGACTCCACAGTGATCTATCTGTTGTTGGAATGTGTAGTCTATGACGGTTCAGATTTAGACATGATAATTCATCACAATGTAGTTTGGATGCAGTGAACTACTTTTTCCAACTAATTTAATTCAGTAAACTATATTTTTCATAATGGCCAGCTTTAGTGTATCTTAACTTCTTCCAGAGTGAAGTAATTGGCAGATTGGTAAACTATATTTTCAGAGTAGCTTCCCCAACACTGCTGGTGGTATACAGTAGTTTCAGATTGTGCTTTGTTGGTTGTACTCACAGTCACAGTTACATTTGGCTTGCGTCAGCTGTAACTTTCTTTCGTCCATAGTTGCGATCACATTTGTCTTTGCATTTTTCAGTCAGGTCATCAAGCCAAGGTGTCGTGAACCTCAACCGAACACATCTGTTAAAGGCCATAGGTCAAGTTAAACCATGAACATCTCTTGTCCTCACGTCTTAATGGCTTTAGGCCTATCCATGATTCTAACAGGCACTGGAACTCAGTCATGCAGTGAGTCAGACCGCAGGGTTTGACTGGCAGCTAGCCTCTCCATGAGATCAGGGAGCTACTCTCACTCCGCTATTTCTGGTGTGACGGGCTAAACACTCGTTGGCTGGACACCTGCCGTTATCTGCTCATTAATTTTCCAACAAACACTATTGTGCCATGTTATTAGCGGGTGCTTGATGACGATACTCGGGCAGGCCCTCCCTGGAGTTTTGTAGCATGTCTGTCCATTACTTATTCATTCTGGTTGGCTAATGGTGGCTCATTAGCTCTGTCATAGTCACAGACAAGCCAGCTCATTCCGTTCACTTCCAGGATTCTTGTCCTGAGAGCCTGGTCCATTGAGGCAATAGAGGAAGCTGTAGAGTTATAGATCTTATGACTGTATACTGTACCTACATATGTAGGATCTTAAATTGATCAGTTTGCTACAAAAGGAAAATAATTATGAAGCAACAGGAAATGTGAATTATTATGTGAATTCAGGAAAATAATTTGCAGGGGTTGATACAAATTCTCAGAAACAAAAGAGTGATCAAATTAAGATCCCCCATCTGTAAGTGTGTGTCAGTGTTTCACATTGTGAAATTATATGTCATGTGAACTGAAAAAAGATCAAGATTGCAGTTATTGGATAATAGTATCTCATGTCTGCTCCCAAAAACCTTAATTCTTCAGTTTGATCCACAAAACTCCATGTTTGATCCACAAAACTCCAAGAGCTCTCATTAGCTGTGCCTTCAGCCAGTGTTGTGTTAGGATGTAGAGCTCTCATTGGCTGTGCCTTCAGCCAGCGTTGTGTTAGGATGAAGAGCTCTCATTGGCTGTGCCTTCAGCCAGTGTTGTGTTAGGATGTAGAGCTCTCATTGGCTGTGCCTTCAGCCAGTGTTGTGTTAGGATGTAGAGCTCTCATTAGCTGTGCCTTCAGCCAGTGTTGTGTTAGGATGTAGAGCTCTCATTGGCTGTGCCTTATTTTCCTCTCTGAGAGACATGTACTCTCACTAGACTAGACCCCACAAGAGTGAAACACATCAACCTAGGCCAATGTGGCTACTCTGAATCCCCTGCAAAGCTAAGACGTGTTGTATTCGTTCTCCTGCAGCTATTCAGGTATTCCAGTTGAGCTTCAGGGTTAGATATTTGAGGAATGTGCTATTTGTTTTCTGTGTTTAATCACCAACCCCTACCACTGTCCATGGTGATGAGAGACCTCAGATCCCCTTGAGTCAAATGAGCCTGGATTTTACCCCAGGCCTCTGCCAAGCAATTTCCCTTTCCTCTCCAATAACCAACGTTGGCTCAAATGAAAGCTGTGTCCTTTGAATTAAGGTGTGTCTTTCCCCTTAGCAGATGTTATCAAGCTAATCAGGAAAAAGAAGACACAAATGTGACAAGACCTTTCAGTGTAACCTTTGAATTGTCCTTTTCTAACTATTAGTGTTTGGAGATCTAATACACATTCCAGATATCCCACAGTACATACCACTTGGTCCTCTGGTGAGGGTGAGTCATTCCTGAGTAGCTCTCTTAGCTGCACTTCCTTGAAGCTTTCACAAGAGCTAACTCCCCTTATATCAACTACTTTGCACTTAGGCTTATGCATCAGGGTAGGGTCAAGACACAGTAATATGTTTTAACTAACGGCTCATATCAGGAGAATAAAATTCTTCACAGTGTTTTGGGTCATGTCTCGTCTTGTTTTGGGTCATGTCTGTACCATCGAAGGGTAAAGCCGCATTAACTAACCATGTCTATTGGGAGAACAACACATATCAGTAGTCTTAAGAAACTGGGACAGGAAGTGAGACATATTGGCATAGATGAACAGTAGCTCACTTTCCGTTCATGTCAACAAGAGCGTATGGCTCAAATGACTGCAGTCAGTTTGACCCCTTAACCAGGTCAGGTCCTAAGGGTCAAAGTTGAGGGCTTCAAGCCTTGAGCTAGTTTTCCCTCATAGATATAGTAGACATGACATTTTTCTATTTTTTTTAATTTAACCTTTATTTAACTAGGCGAGTCAGTTAAGTACAAATTCTTACTTACAATGACAGTCTATGTGACTCCCAATCACGGCCGGATGTGATAAAGCCTGGAATCGAACCAGGGTGTCTGTAGTAACACCTCGAGCACTGAGATGCATTGCCTTTGACCGCTGTGGCACTCGGGAGTCCAATGCTGAACTGATGCTGTAGCAATACAAACTACATTGATTCAATATCAATATCCGGTACTGAATATGAAGCTTGCCCTAAATTACCCAAATGTTTGGTCAAAAAATGTGAGCGTACACAATGGCTCAGGACAGGGTCGTTGTCTAGGGGTTCATAAGCCTTTGAGTCAGTGAAAACGAGAACGACCACATTTAATTTCCTGTTTCAAGTCCTATTGGATAATGTGACAAGACCCAGAGCCAACTGAACAATAGAAAATATCCAGGTTATTGATAGCTTTAAATTCCGCTGCAAGGATATGACCTCACACAGCATTTCTGAAGATTTTCGTTTAACAATAAGCATCCTACAGCAACACTTCCTCGTTGAGAGAATCATTCTTGTCAACATGTATGAAAATCTGTACGATTCATCTCAAACTTTTGTGAAACATCACAAGAAGTATTCGTATTCAACATTTTGTGTTGAAAGTTAGTAAAAAAAGAGCTTCCATTTGAGGACTCCCACATAGAGCTGGTGTGGAACCCCCACAGATTCCTCTGAACTGGTGCCCTATGTGGACAGGAAGGAGCCAGCTATGAAGGGAACAGAAACACGTTACAAAGAGAGGAAGACAGAAGACAAAGTGCAAAAGAGGCTTTGTCTGAAGAGCTCGAACAGGCTTAGGAAGAACAGACACACAAACTCACACACTGCATTGGAAGTTGATTTGTAGTAAGATTCAGATTGTAGCCTACTTTTTTACAGCATTGGCAACTAGTTACCTTATTTCACGACGGACAGGCTTTACACTACAATAATATATCCACAGGAGTTGGTCTTCAGCATGCTAAAAGTTGATACTGTAGTATTTTTATTTATTTTACTAGGCAAGTCAGTTAAGAACTAACTCTTATTTTCAATGACGGCCTAGGAACAGTGGGTTAACTGCCTGTACGACAGATTTGTACCTGGTCAGCTCGGGGATTTGAACTTGCAACCTTCCAGTTACCAGTCCAACGCTCTAACCACTAGGCTACACTGCCGTATGATGACCCCACAACCTTACAGATCCTCACAATGCATTTTGATTAGGATCCATCCCTGTGTTAGGGCCAAAACTACAGACAAGCTGTCTCTGGCCTAGAGCCTGTAGGTCTAATACTACAGACAAGCTGTATCTGGCCTAGAGCCTGTAGGTCTAATACTACAGACAAGCTGTATCTGGCCTAGAGGCTGTAGGACTAACACTACAGACAAGCTGTCTCTGGCCTAGAGCCTGTAGGACTAATACTACAGACAAGCTGTCTCTGGCCTAGAGGCTGTAGGACTAATACTACAGACAAGCTGTCTCTGGCCTAGAGCCTGTAGGTCTAATACTACAGACAAGCTGTATCTGGCCTAGAGCCTGTAGGTCTAATACTACAGACAAGCTGTATCTAGCCTTGAGGCAGTAGGACTAATACTGCCAGACAAGCTGTATCTGGCCTAGAGGCAGTAGGACTAATACTGCCAGACAAGCTGTATCTGGCCTAGAGGCTAGAGGACTAATGCTGCCAGACAAGCTGTATCTGGCCTAGAGGCAGTAGGACTAATACTGCCAGACAAGCTGTATCTGGCCTAGAGCCTGTAGGACAATACTACAGACAAGCTGTCTCTGGCCTAGAGTCTGTAGCACTAATACTACAGACAAGCTGTATCTGGCCTAGAGTCTGTAGGACTAATACTACAGACAAGCTGTATCTGGCCTAGAGGCTGTAGGACTAATACTGCCTAGACAAACTGTATCTGGCCTAGAGGCTGTAGGACTAATACTACAGACAAGCTGTCTCTGGCCTAGAGGCTGTAGGACTAATACTACAGACAAGCTGTCTCTGGCCTAGAGCCTGTAGGTCTAATACTACAGACAAGCTGTATCTAGCCTTGAGGCAGTAGGACTAATACTGCCAGACAAGCTGTATCTGGCCTAGAGGCAGTAGGACTAATACTGCCAGACAAGCTGTATCTGGCCTAGAGGCAGTAGGACTAATACTGCCAGACAAGCTGTATCTGGCCTAGAGGCAGTAGGACTAATACTGCCAGACAAGCTGTATCTGGCCTAGAGCCTGTAGGACTAATACTACAGACAAGCTGTATCTGGCCTAGAGGCAGTAGGACTAATACTGCCAGACAAGCTGTATCTGGCCTAGAGGCAAGAGGACTAATGCTGCCAGACAAGCTGTATCTGGCCTAGAGGCAGTAGGACTAATACTGCCAGACAAGCTGTATCTGGCCTAGAGGCTGTAGGACTAATACTGCCAGACAAGCTGTATCTGGCCTAGAGCCTGTAGGACTAATACTACAGACAAGCTGTATCTGGCCTAGAGCCTGTAGGACTAATACTACAGACAAGCTGTATCTGGCCTAGAGCCTGTAGGACTAATACTACAGACAAGCTGTATCTGGCCTAGAGTCTGTAGGACTAATCCTGCCAGACAAGCTTTAGAAGCAGCGAGGAGTAACAGATAAGAACATTCCTCTGACGGTTCTCATCAAGCCTTCTGAAGCCACTACAGGGTTTTAAACTTATCTATGGAATGTAGTAATACATGGAATCTCTACTGTGGCTGTCCTGAGAAGATAAACATCTCATCACTTTTGGGGCTTTTTGCACAGAATTCTTGTTTGTCTTCTTTCCTTATACTCCCAGGGCCAGAGATTGTTCTGGGTATACAGTACCCGACAGCTACACAGGGCATAGTGGATGCTTGTTGCAGACGGTATCGTACCTAACCCAACCTCAAATCTCTACACTGAGCTGCTTTTGAACAAGGGAGGAAATGTACATTGAGAAACATGACTGCCATGAATAGCATATAGTCCTGTAAATGCAATGTAATTCTATGTCTGACGCTTGGGTAGGTTAGAGCACACACAGCATACTTGTCGACAACAAGGCCCAGATGTTACTGTAGCAGGAGTCTTGCCGTCAGCATGAATCTCCTGCTGTTAAAACCACTTCCTGCCTATGCTACCTGGCAGTGTTCTTACTCACAAACCATGAATGAAAACAACACGCACACTGGAATTGTATTTGTAGAGCTAAGGTAGTTGAACTACTCTTTGTACCAAGTTAATATTTGTTGTTTTAGGTCTCTCTTCATGTAGTGTTGTGTTGTCTATCTTGTCGTGATGTGTGTTTTACCCTATACTTTCATTTAATTTATTTTTATTTTTAATCCCAGCCCCCATTTCTGCAGGAGGCCTTTTGCCTTTTGGTAGGCCGTTGTTGTAAATAAGAATTTGTTCTTAACTGACTTGCCTAGTTAAATAAAGGTAAAATAAATAACAAATACATAAATTGCCTTGATGACAGCTTTGCACACGCTTGGGATCTTCTCAACCAGCTTCACCGGGAATGCTTTTCCAACCGTCTTAAAGGAGTTCCCACATATGCTTATCCGGTGTCCTGTGTGATTTTAAGTATGCTCTCTTTAATTCTCTCTTTCTCTCTTTCTTCCTCTCTCTCGGAGGACCTGAGCCCTAGGACCATGCCTCAGGACTACCTGGCATGATGACTCCTTGCTGTCCCCAGTCCACCTGGTCGTGCTGCTCCAGTTTCAACTTTTCTGTCTGCGGCTATGGAACCCTGACCTGTTCACAAGACATGCTACCTGTCCCAGACCTATTATTTGACCATGCTGGTCATTTATGAACATTTGAACATCTTGGCCATGTTCTGTTATAATCTCCACCCGGCACAGCCAGAAGAGTACTGGCCACCCCTCATAGCCTGGTTCCTCTATAGGTTTCTTCCTAGGTTTTGGCCTTTCCAGGGAGTTTTTCCTAGCCAACGTGCTTCAACACCTGCTTGCTGTTTGGGGTTTTAGGCTGGGTTTCTGTACAGCACTTTGAGATATCAGCTGATGTACGAAGGGCTATATAAATACATTTGATTTGATATGCTGAGCACTTGTTGGCTGCTTTTCTTTCACTCTGCGTTCCACCTCATCCCAAACCATCTCAATTTGGTTGTCGGGTGATTGTGGATGCCAGGACATCTGATGCAGCACTCCATCATTCTCCTTCTTGGTCAAATAGCCCTTACACAGCCTGGAGGTGTGTTGGTCATTGTCCTGTTGAAAAACAAATTATTTTCCCACTAAGATCAAACCAGATGGGATGGCTTTTCACTGCAGAAATCTGTGGTAATGCTAGTTAAGTGTGCCTTGAATTCTACATGAATCATGACAGTGTCACCAGCAAAGCACCCCCACACCATCACGCCTCCTCCTCCATGTTTCACGGTGGGAACCACACATGCGGAGATCATCCGTTCACCTACTCTGCTTCTCACAATTGGAACCAAGCATCTCAAATTTAGGATCATCCAAACAAAGGACAGTTTTCCACCGGTCTAATGTCCGTCGCTCGTGTTTCTTCTTCTTAATGTCCGTCGCTCGTGTTTCTTGGCCCAAGCAAGTCTCTTCTTCATATCGGTGTCCTTTAGTAGTGGTTTCTTTGCCACATTTAGACCATGAAGGCCTGATTCATGCAGTCTCCTCTTAGCAGTTCATTTTACATGAACTCGCTGAAGCATTATCTGAAGCTGGTAACTTTAATGAGGTAACTCTGGGTCTTCCTTTCCTGTGGCGGTCCTCATGAGAGCTAGTTTCATCACTAGCGCTTGATGGTTTTTGCGACTGAATTTGAAGAAACTTTCAAACTTCTTGATAAAGACTAGCCGGGTAGTCATGATGTTATTGTTGTGTTTTGGAGGACTGACTGCACATTTTATCTTTAGACTGTAGTATCTCCAAATCCAGCCAGAACCAGAACATAAACAAGCGGTAACATGATTGCTGTACAGCCACAAGACTATATGCGTGTGTTACCTTTATTTAACTAGGCAAGTCAGTTAAGAACAAATTCTTATTTTCAATGACGGCCTGGGAACAGTGGGTTAACTGCCTTGTTCAGGGGCAGAATGACAGCTCGTCATTGTCAGCTCGAGGATTCGATCTAGCAACCTTTCGTTTACTAGTCCAACGCTCTAACCTCAAGGCTACACTGCCGCCCCATGGACTCTTCTCATGGTGGGATGACAAACACTGTAGACTGTTAAAGAAGACTGGTGTGATGGATTAGAGCCTGTATTACACTGTAGACTGTTAAAGAAGACTGGTGTGATGAATTAGAGCATGTATGACAATGTGAACTGTTAAATTTGACTGGTGTGATGGATTAGAGCCTGTAATTGGGAAATGGGAAACTAACACTGTGGACTGTTAAAGATGACTGGTGTGATGGATTCGAGCCTGTAAAGATGACTGGTGTGATGGATTCGAGCCTGTAAAGATGACTGGTGTGATGGATTCGAGCCTGTAAAGATGACTGGTGTGATGGATTCGAGCCTGTAAAGATGACTGGTGTGATGGATTCGAGCCTGTAAAGATGACTGGTGTGATGGATTCGAGCCTGTAAAGATGACTGGTGTGATGGATTCGAGCCTGTAAAGATGACTGGTGTGATGGATTAGAGCCTGTATAACACTGTAGACTGTTAAAGATGACTGATGTGATGCATCAGAGCCTGGAAAGATGACTAGTGTGATGGATTAGAGCCTGTAAAGATGACTGGTGTGATGGATTAGAGCCTGTAAAAGGAACATGAGAAGTGTGCATGACTGCTGAAGTGGAAGGGAGTGGATGTGATGGCACTTAAGGGACCTCGGAGGGTTTGTTAACGGCACTTCCTGTGCTGTTCTGGCTCAATGACAAGTTGAACATCAGACTTTAACATTAAGCACTAGAGCAAAGGAAGAGTGGATCTTACCCAACTGAAAAGAGCCTTAATTGGCCCTAAATCTGTCATAGAAATAATGTTTTTCACATAAATAGTTAACAAGAATAACTATTGGGCACACATAACACACCATTTCATGGAAAAAACACATGGTGGTCATTTTGTTTTGTGGCTTTTAACAAGTACTGTTCAAAACTGTTCCAATCGATTCTGTATCAAAGTTATGCATGCTTCCTGTTGTGTGCTCAGAGAGGTAGACAAAGCTGCAGCCGTGTAGATTACCCCACAGGGCTCCGGTCAATGTTGCAGTGTAGCTCTGCTGCACGAGGGCGATACTGAGCCCAACGGGAGGCCAATTCTTTCATTTCTCGATTTCTCGATATAACTTTTGAAAATGCAGAAGACATTAGCATTTCGCCATTTGAACTTGTGACTATGACTTAGGGATAATTGCTTAAACACGAGCCCAAAACAAACACATTTAAAGGGTATTGCTTTATTTGAATAGTCCAGCTGTAGCAATTCAACTATCTACGAACCCTAACCGTAGCTCTAGCAATAACCCTAACCTTAATCATTATCCTAAACCTTACCCTAACTCTACCTTAACCATTATCCTAACCCTTACCCTAACCCTAACTCAACCTTAACCATTATCCTAACCCTAACCCTAACCCTAACTCAACCTTAACCTTAACCCTAACCCTTACCCTAACTCAACCTTAACCATTATCCTAACCCTTACCCTAACCCTAACTTAACCTTAACCATTATCCTAACCCTTACCTGAACCCTAACTCTACCTTAACCATTATCCTAACCCTCACCCTAACCCTAACTCAACCTTAACCATTATCCTAAACCTTACCCTAACTCTACCTTAACCATTATCCTAACCCTTACCCTAACCCTAACTCAACCTTAACCATTATCCTAACCCTTACCCTAACCCTAACTCTACCTTAACCATTATCCTAACCCTTACCCTAACTCAACCTTAACCATTATCCTAAACCTTAACCATTATCCTAACCCTTCCCTAACCGTAACCATTATCCTAACCCTTACTCTAACCCTTACCCTAACCCTAACTCAACCTTAACCATTATCCTAACCCTTACCCTAACCTTAACCTAACCCTTACCCTAACCCTAACTCAACCTTAACCATTATCCTAACCCTAACCCTTACCCTAACCCTAACTCAACTGTAACCATTATCCTAACCCTTACCCTAACTCAACCTTAACCATTATCCTAACCCTTATCCTAACCTTAACTCAACCTTAATCCTTTTTCTAAACCTTATCCTAACCCTAAACAGTAACCTTTGCAAGCAGTTGCTTATCAATATACTGTAGTCAGTTGCTTATCAACACATAGTTTGTTGATAGTATGACCATCTGTTGGCATGGTAACCCTCACACCTACAGTGTCATGTTATCTGATGTATTCATTCAGGAGTCATGGGGCAGTGCTGTCCACATATTGTCAACCACTGAGGCCACAATATTCTCAACAATGTCAACTTTAGCACCAAGGCAAAGCAATAATTCAAGGTTTGTTTTTCCTGTTCAAAGTTAGCATTCATCCTTAGATTTACCTTCATTCAATCCAACTCTTTAAGAACAAGCTTTCACTCTCTTTCTCTGCATTTCACCCTTAGCTTTGATTTTATGATCCATGTCAAGTCACCCCCCCCCTCCTCTCTTCCCCCCAAACACACATACCCCTGATACAGATGTCAGATAGTTGAAGATAATTATTATTATTTTTTTAATTTTACCTTTATTTAACCAGGCAAGTCAGTTAAGAACACATTCTTATTTTCAATGACGGCCTGGGAACAGTGGGTTAACTGCCTGTTCAGTGGCAGAACGGCAGATTTGTACCTTGTCAGCTCAGGGGTTTGAACTCACAACCTTGCGGTTACTAGTCCAACGCTCTAACCACCTCTCTACCGATGGGCCTCAGAATGTCCCTCTGCTGTCTCTACCGATGGGCCTCAGAATGTCCCTCTGCTGTCTTTACCCATGGGCCTCAGAATGTCCCTCTGCTGTCTTTACCCATGGGCCTCAGAATGTCCCTCTGCTGTCTCTACCGATGGGCCTCAGAATGTCCCTCTGCTGTCTTTACCCATGGGCCTCAGAATGTCCCTCTGCTGTCTTTACCCATGGGCCTCAGAATGCCCCTCTGCTGTCTCTACCCATGGGCCTCAGAATGTCCCTCTCCTGTCTCTACCGATGGGCCTCAGAATGTCCCTCTCCTGTCTCTACCGATGGGCCTCAGAATGTCCCTCTCCTGTCTCTACCCATGGGCCTCAGAATGTCCCTCCGTATTCTCTACCCATGGGCCTCAGAATGTCCCTCTGCTGTCTCTACCCATGGGCCTCAGAATGTCCCTCCGTATTCTCTACCCATGGGCCTCAGAATGTCCCTCTGCTGTCTTTACCCATGGGCCTCAGAATGTCCCTCTGCTGTCTTTACCCATGGGACTCAGAATGTCCCTCCGTATTCTCTACCCATGGGCCTCAGAATGTCCCTCTGCTGTCTTTACCCATGGGCCTCAGAATGTCCCTCTGCTGTCTTTACCCATGGGCCTCAGAATGTCCCTCTGCTGTCTTTACCCATGGGCCTCAGAATGTCCCTCTGCTGTCTTTACCCATGGGCCTCAGAATGTCCCCCTGCTGTCTTTACCCATGGGCCTCAGAATGCCCCTCTGCTGTCTCTACCCATGGGCCTCAGAATGTCCCTCCGTATTCTCTACCCATGGGCCTCAGAATGTCCCTCTGCTGTCTTTACCCATGGGCCTCAGAATGTCCCTCTGCTGTCTTTACCCATGGGCCTCAGAATGTCCCTCCGTATTCTCTACCCATGGGCCTCAGAATGTCCCTCTGCTGTCTTTACCCATGGGCCTCAGAATGTCCCTCTGCTGTCTTTACCCATGGGCATCAGAATGTCCCTACGTATTCTCTACCCATGGGCCTCAGAATGTCCCTCTGCTGTCTTTACCCATGGGCCTCAGAATGTCCCTCTGCTGTCTTTACCCATGGGCCTCAGAATGTCCCTCTGCTGTCTCTACCCATGGGCCTCAGAATGTCCCTCCGTATTCTCTACCCATGGGCCTCAGAATGTCCCTCTGCTGCCTTTACCCATGGGCCTCAGAATGTCCCTCTGCTGTCTTTACCCATGGGCCTCAGATTGTCCCTCTGCTGTCTCTACCCATGGGCCTCAGAATGTCCCTCCGTATTCTTTACCCATGGGCCTCAGAATGTCCCTCTGCTGTCTTTACCCATGGGCCTCAGAATGCCCCTCTGCTGTCTCTACCCATGGGCCTCAGAATGTCCCTCTGCTGTCTCTACCCATGGGCCTCAGAATGTCCCTCTGCTGTCTCTACCCATGGGCCTCAGAATGTCCCTCTGCTGTCTCTACCCATGGGCCTCAGAATGTCCCTCTGCTGTCTCTACCCATGGGCCTCAGAATGTCCCTCTGCTGTCTCTACCCATGGGCCTCAGAATGTCCCTCTGCTGTCTCTACCCATGGGCCTCAGAATGTCCCTCTGCTGTCTCTACCCATGGGCCTCAGAATGTCCCTCTGCTGTCTTTACCCATGGGCCTCAGAATGTCCCTCCCTATTCTCTACCCATGGGCCTCAGAATGTCCCTCTGCTGTCTTTACCCATGGGCCTCAGAATGTCCCTCCGTATTCTCTACCCATGGGCCTCAGAATGTCCCTCTGCTGTCTTTACCCATGGGTCTCAGAATGTCCCTCTGCTGTCTCTACCCATGGGCCTCAGAATGTCCCTCCGTATTCTCTACCCATGGGCCTCAGAATGTCCCTCTGCTGTCTTTACCCATGGGCCTCAGAATGTCCCTCTGCTGTCTCTACCCATGGGCCTCAGAATGTCCCTCTGCTGTCTCTACCCATGGGCCTCAGAATGTCCCTCTGCTGTCTCTACCCATGGGCCTCAGAATGTCCCTCTGCTGTCTCTACCCATGGGCCTCAGAATGCCCCTCTGCTGTCTTTACCCATGGGCCTCAGAATGCCCCTCTGCTGTCTTTACCCATGGGCCTCAGAATGTCCCTCTGCTGTCTCTACCCATGGGCCTCAGAATGTCCCTCTGCTGTCTCTACCCATGGGCCTCAGAATGTCCCTCTGCTGTCTCTACACATGGGCCTCAGAATGCCCCTCTGCTGTCTTTACCCATGGGCCTCAGAATGTCCCTCTGCTGTCTCTACCCATGGGCCTCAGAATGTCCCTCTGCTGTCTCTACCCATGGGCCTCAGAATGTCCCTCTGCTGTCTTTACCCATGGGCCTCAGAATGTCCCTCCGTATTCTCTACCCATGGGCCTCAGAATGTCCCTCCGTATTCTCTACCCATGGGCCTCAGAATGTCCCTCTGCTGTCTTTACCCATGGGCCTCAGAATGTCCCTCCGTATTCTCTACCCATGGGCCTCAGAATGTCCCTCCGTATTCTCTACCCATGGGCCTCAGAATGTCCCTCTGCTGTCTTTACCCATGGGCCTCAGAATGTCCCTCTGCTGTCTCTACCCATGGGCTTCAGAATGTCCCTCTGCTGTCTTTACCCATGGGCCTCAGAATGTCCCTCTGCTGTCTCTACCCATGGGCCTCAGAAGGTCCCTCTGCTGTCTCTACCCATGGGCCTCAGAAGGTCCCTCTGCTGTCTCTTCACTAGTCCTGTATTAGTGGACCAATATAGCCGCATGTAGCGCATGCAAAACAAAAGTCTGCCACTACCGAGTTCTGAGTGTGACCTCACTCTGTCCTTGCACACAAAGCTACAGAGGGAGATTGCCATCGCAGTATGTCAGGGCCTGTTTACCAATGTGTATTCCTAATGGCTGTGTCCAACAAGCCTCTAATGTTGCAGAGACACTGTGTTGGTACTGACCTGTCAGACAGGGATTTCATGTGTTGAGCAATCTCTGCCTGTTTGCGTTTGGCTTTAGTGTGCATGTCCTGCCATGTTCTGACGAGCTGGGGGAGGACGGGCTGGGGGAGGAGTTGTAACTGTGCATGAGTAAGTGGGGAGTGTGTGTGTAAGTGTGCGTGCGTGCCTGCGTGAGTGTGTGTGTGTGTGTGCCAGGTTCACAGCTGGAGTGCTACTGCTCTCAGCAGGGCAAATTTCCTTCAGATGAAAGGTTGCATGCAAATGTCACTTTGCACCAGCTGCATCTCTCTCAGTTCAACAAGGGAATGTCTGCTTGGCTCATCTGATGAAGACTCCACTGGCAATAGTTGATTGGCTCATCTGATGAAGACTCCACTGGCAATAGCTGATTGGCTCATCTGATGAAGACTCCACTGGCAATAGCTGATTTCCAAGGAATATTTCTCCCAAAGGAATTCCACAGTACTACAGCAGCCTTTATCGTGGTTGTAGCCAAGTGGTTAGAGCGTTGGACTAGTAACCGGAAGGTTGCAAGATCAAATCCCCGAACAAGGTACAAGTCTGTCGTTCTGCCCCTGAACAGGCAGTTAACCCACTGTTCCCAGGCCGCCATTGAAAATAAGAATTTGTTCTTAACTGACTTGCCTGGTAAAATAAAAAAATCTGCAGCAGACTTTAACACTGTTTGAGAGCATTCTTCTGTACGGTAGATAGAAACCACTTCCATCTTTTTAAGACTTCTAGCAGGTTACAAACCAAAGTTTAGCCCACTTTCAACAGTCTTATGTGAGTAGCCCTAAGGAAACAGGTCTGACACCGACATCTTACTCAGTCAGAATTCCCTTTGTCCCTTTGTGTTGCTGCCATGCTATGTTGTTGTCTTAGTGTAGTGTTGTGTTGTCTCTCTTGTCGTGATGTGTGTTTTGTCCTATTTTTTTAAATCCCAGCTCCCGTTCCCGCAGGAGACCGTCATTGTATATAAGAATTTGTTCATAACTGACTTGCCTATACAGTATATAACAGTATATAACTTGACTCATTTAGATTAATTTCTGCAATAGGAGCTGGAGTAAACTCCCAGAGGCTTGATAGCTGGACAGTATGTATGATAACGCTCAGGAAACAGAAACACTGCCTTCAGACATGAATAAAGTTGATACAATGACAACAACATGGAATCATTTTTTATTTTTATTTTTTTTATTTCACCTTTATTTAACCAGGTAGGCTAGTTGAGAACATGTTCTCATTTGCAACTGCGACCTGGCCAAGATAAAGCAAAGCAGTGTGACACAGACAACAACACAGAGTTACACATGGAGTAAACAATAAACAAGCCAATAACACAATAAACAAGTCAATGACACAGTAGAAAAAATACAGTCTATATACTGTACAGTGTGTGCAAAACGCATGAGGAGGTAAGGCAAAAAATAGGCCATAGGAGTGAATAATTACAATTTAGCAGATTACCACTGGAGTGATAGATGAGCAGATGATGATGTGCAAGTAGAGATACTGGTGTTCAAAAGAGCAGAAAAGTAAATAAAATAAAAACAGTATGGGGATGAGGTAGGTAGATTGGGTGGGCTATTTACAGATGGACTATGTACTGCTGCAGTGAGCTGCTCAGATAGTTGATGTTTAAAGTTGGTGAGGGAGAAAAAAGTCTCCATCATAAACTGTACTGCTCTCCCATCCTTAAGAAGTCCTTTTCCAGTGTTTCACACCTCCTCCTTGGTGCACAGGATCAGTGTTTGTCACTCAAACCATTCAGAAACAGGCTACCTTTGTGTGTGGACAGACCCAATAGAGAAACAGACAAATTCCTCTACAGGAAAAAAACATTTTTTTCCCTCCCACGTCCTAATATGGGCATGGGCGTCAGTCCACAGTGAGATAGCTGTGTGATCACATCACCGTCTGGGAAAAAAACACTGAAAGAAATCACTTGGAAATACCAACTTTTGGACCATAGTATGAAATATATGGAGTCTTTTTACACGTTGACTTGACATTGTAAAATATTATTCAAAATATGCGTAAATTCCAGTAGCCACAGTGATTGTGTATGCTTTAGTAAAACCTTATTAGATTACATGTAAATGCACTGTTGAATATTTGATCAAAGGTGCAGTGTATTCTCTGGTGAGCTGGAGGCAGTTGTTGGGAACTGTTTGACTTCTCTGCTCATTCTGGACCTTTGGGGAAAAGGATTGTGGGAGTAGCTTCCTGTGAGAGGAAGCTCTGTTGGCCTGTAATAGTCTATTCTTTATATTCCCTTGCAGCCTACAGAGAATTAACCAACAGCTTGGGGAGGTCTCTCTGCCTTTATGTCATCCTCATGGCCCTGTTATTACCAAGCCAAACAAAACATAATAACCGGCTATCAAATTATGAAATAACTGTGTTGAGCATTCCTTAGCTGTGCAACACCTGAGTATCAAATGCTGCACACAAAGATGTTGGTAGTAAACAAGGTGGCATTAGGCTGAATCATGTGATTCAAAGAATAAATTGATCCACTTTCAGTACAGTTTTTATAACAAGGGTCAAAAAGTAGTCTAATACAAATGAATGTAGCCATTACTCTTGAATATATAAAGAAGGTTGAACATAAATCAGAATACATAGCACTGTCATTTTATTATAGTCTCTGTGACATACTCTATGTTGTCAGCCAGTCAATGAATATGTGAATTGTCCTGGCCTTTTTGTGTGGTACGACCCTTGACATGGTGCTGATGGTTTCACAGCAGTAGTACGAGTCAGCGTTTGGATCGAGGAGAGCTGGAACTGATTCAGAAGCACCCTCTCATGCTGAGTGCTCTCATCTCATGCAGCTAGTTATCCACTTCCCCTGGGCAAGGGCTTTTCACTGGTAGGAGTTAATTGTTTATTTCTTCTTCTAAAAACCCTCTGATCAATTAACCAGTGCACTGAGCGAGACAGAAATCTATTGCGCATACAGTACATTAGAATGTTTGGCTGGAATGTTACTCACCGACAAAAAACACACATTTCCCATGCGTTACTAATCACGTGAGGACTGAACTAGTTTTAAGAAAAATCTATAAAATAACAGTAATCTTAATAGGATGTGTTTTCTAGGACCGTCTGTCAGGACAGGAATAGGACTATCCAGGACACCTACAGCACCCGGTGTTCACAGGAAGGCCCAAGAAGATCATCAAGGACCTCAGCCATCCGAGCCACGGTCTCTTCACCATGCTACTAGAAGGTGAAGGCAGTACAGCTGCATCAACGCTGGGACCGAGAGACTGAGAAACAGCTTCCAGTTCCTGTCATCCTATATAACTACTGCTGTCCACTTCATATGTATCTACTGTATTCTAGTTCATCCTATATAACTACTGCTGTCCACTTCATATGTATCTACTGTATTCTAGTTCATCCTATATAACTACTGCTGTCCACTTCATATGTATCTACTGTATTCTAGTCAAGGATCATCCTATATAACTACTGCTGTCCACTTCATATGTATCTACTGTATTCTAGTTCATCCTATATAACTACTGCTGTCCACTTCATATGTATCTACTGTATTCTAGTCAAGGATCATCCTATATAACTACTGCTGTCCACTTCATATGTATCTACTGTATTCTAGTTCATCCTATATAACTACTGCTGTCCACTTCATATGTATCTACTGTATTGTAGTCAAGGTTCATCCTATATAACTACTGCTGTCCACTTCATATGTATCTACTGTATTCTAGTTCATCCTATATAACTACTGCTGTCCACTTCATATGTATCTACTGTATTGTAGTTCATCCTATATAACTACTGCTGTCCACTTCATATGTATCTACTGTATTGTAGTTCATCCTATATAACTACTGCTGTCCACTTCATATGTATCTACTGTATTCTAGTTCATCCTATATAACTACTGCTGTCCACTTCATATGTATCTACTGTATTCTAGTTCATCCTATATAACTACTGCTGTCCACTTCATATGTATCTACTGTATTCTAGTCAAGGATCATCCTATATAACTACTGCTGTCCACTTCATATGTATCTACTGTATTCTAGTTCATCCTATATAACTACTGCTGTCCACTTCATATGTATCTACTGTATTGTAGTTCATCCTATATAACTACTGCTGTCCACTTCATATGTATCTACTGTATTGTAGTTCATCCTATATAACTACTGCTGTCCACTTCATATGTATCTACTGTATTCTAGTCAAGGATCATCCTATATAACTACTGCTGTCCACTTCATATGTATCTACTGTATTCTAGTTCATCCTATATAACTACTGCTGTCCACTTCATATGTATCTACTGTATTCTAGTTCATCCTATATAACTACTGCTGTATACACCTTTTCTATTCATATAATGTCTAACATATCTATACACACCATTATATACATAGACATGTACATTCCGGACTCGGACATTGCTCGTTCTGATGTTTCTTAATTTCTTTATTTAGATTTAGGGTATTTATGTATATTTGTTTTGCATTAGCCCTGTTGGCGCTAGAAACATCAGCATTTCGCTGCACCTGCGATAAACATCTGCAGAAATAAAATTTAAAAAAGTTGATTTGATTTCAGTAAAATTTCAGGACTCTTTCCCACCCCTTGCCCATTGATTGGGTTAATCATTGATGAGGCCAGTCTAACTAGTACAACTAGAGGTGTTGCCCTAATTATCCAATTTAAATAAATATAGATATATTTAACCTTTATTTAACTTGACCGTGTCTCCACTTTCAATGACTACAGTGCAGTGACTGTACTGTGAATACCACTCATGTTCAACAAATGTTAATTAGCTAATGTTGATCATTATCAAATTGTGGTAGGCTAAAAGGAGACAAGAATAGCTTTGTGTTGTTGAGACAGTGTCCTTGAGAAACCTGCTTTTCCCATGAAATACAGCCCAGATGGAAACCCACACTCGAACCATAAACAAACATGGGCTCTCTGGGTTTCCCATGCATGTAGATAAAGCCATCTGCCTATAAACAACTACTGAAGCCAACAGTTAACCTCTCTGCTAATTTTAGTTTCATAACCATCCTAATTACTCATCAATGGATGAATGTCTTTGGGGCATGTACAATGCGAGTGTATGTTCAGACGAGGAGAATAAGGCATGTCAACAATGGCATTTCCTCAAAGGTCAGATGGGTATTGTAAGTCGTGTTTTCTCTCATAGTCAGGGGATGTTTCCATTGCACACTGCTGTACACATTCACTAACATTGAGTGGCTGCTGCCAACACACTGACTCAACTCCAGCCACTTTAATAATGGGAATTGATGCTACCAATGCTACCTAATATAATATAATGTTTACATACCCTACATTATTCATCTCATATGTATACGTATATACTGTACTCAATATCATCTACTGCATCTTTATGTAATACATGTATCACTAGCCACTTTAACTATGCCACTTTATTTACATACTCATCTCATATGTATATACTGTACTCGATACCATCTACTGCATCTTGCCATTCATATATCTTTATGTACATATTCTTTATCCCTTTACACTTGTGTGTATAAGGTAGTAGTTTTGGAATTATTAGCTAGATTACTCGTTGGTTATTACTGCATTGTCGGAACTAGAAGCACAAGCATTTCGCTACACTCGCATTAACATCTGCTAACCATGTGTATGTGACAAATAAAAATTTGATTTGATTTGACTTGATTCTGGCAATGTGTATAATGACAATGTATTCTTTATGCGTTATGATTTCTAGTCACTTTAGTGACGAACATAACAGATTGTTGTATTTTATAGCCAAAGTAACCACAACTTCAGCACAATTGTTGTCCACAATTGTCCACAATTGTTGTCCACAATTGTTGTCCACTATTGTTGTCCATTATTGTTGTCCATTATTGTTGTCCACTATTGTTGTCCACAATTGTTGTCCACAATTGTTGTCCATTATTGTTGTCCACAATTGTTGTCCACTATTGTTGTCCACAATTGTTGTCCATTATTGTTGTCCACAATTGTTGCCATTATTGTTGTCCACAATTGTTGTCCATTATTGTTGTCCACAATTGTTGTCCATTATTGTTGTCCACAATTGTTGTCCATTATTGTTGTCCAAAAATTGTTGTCCATTATTGTTGTCCACAATTGTTGTCCACTATTGTTGTCCACAATTGTTGTCCACTATTGTTGTCCACAATTGTTGTCCACAATTGTTGTCCATTATTTTTGTCCACAATTGTTGTCCACTATTGTTGTCCACAATTGTTGTCCACAATTGTTGTCCATTATTGTTGTCCACAATTGTTGTCCATTATGGTTGTCCACAATTGTTGTCCACAATTGTTGTCCATTATTGTTGTCCACAATTGTTGTCCACTATTGTTGTCCACAATTGTTGTCCATTATTGTTGTCCATTATGGTTGTCCACAATTGTTGTCCATTATTGTTGTCCACTATTGTTGTCCACAATTGTTGTCCACAATTGTTGTCCATTATTGTTGTCCACAATTGTTGTCCATTATTGTTGTCCACAATTGTTGTCCATTATTGTTGTCCACAATTGTTGTCCATTATTGTTGTCCATTATTGTTGTCCACAATTGTTGTCCATTATTGTTGTCCACAATTGTTGTCCATTATTGTTGTCCACAATTGTTGTCCATTATTGTTGTCCACAATTGTTGTCCATTATTGTTGTCCATTATTGTTGTCCACAATTGTTGTCCATTATTGGTGTCACAATTGTTGTCCAGTTTCTAAATGCCGCCCCATACCAGATGTGTGTTATGCCTGCAGAGACGTGGCCTGTCTGCCTACTTGGATTGGTAAATTGCCTCTTTCACCTTAACATTCTTCAGGGACAGTGGAGTGTATACACCCCGTACACCCATGTGTTTTTCAGAGGGCATTGCGTATACCCACCTCAATGTGTATCAATGTAGCGTAGTGGAGGTATATGCCTTATCATTTAATAAGGCTCATGGAACAAAATGGAAATGTTTAGGTAACGGATGTGAAACGGCTAGCTTAGTTAGCGGTGCGCGCTAAATAGCGTTTCAATCTGTGACGTCACTTGCTCTGAGACCTTGAAGTAGTGGTTCCCCTTGCTCTGCAAGGGCCGTGGCTTTTGTGGAGCGATGGGTAACGATGCTTCGTGGGTGACTGTTGTTGATGTGTGCAGAGGGTCCCTGGTTCGCGCCCGGTCTAAAGTTATGTTACATTTAGCTACATTTGTTTAGATTTTTTTGTTTTACCTTTATTTAACTAGGCAAGTCAGTTACACGTTCTTATTTACAATGACGGCCTACACCGGCCAAACCCAGACGACTAATTGAGCACCGCCCTATGGGACCCCAATCACAGCCAGTTATGATTCGAACCAGGGTATCTGTGGTGATGCCCCTAGCACTGCGATGCAGTGCCTTAGACCACTGTGCCACTCAGGAGCCATTGATCAACTATTATTTCTTCACATGTTCAGTGGGATTGTGGCAATAGGCTACCTTGAAGCAAGATAAGACATGCATCATAATATGATCATAAATGTCCACGTTTCAAACAATTAAGGAACAGGATATAGTGATGCTAGTGATAGGCCTAACTGGCTTCTGGTAGATGGAAAGGCTTTCCCAAAAACCTTCTCAATTAAATGTTAACTAGAGACAAAGTAGGCTATGCTTACCTGGCAGAATGATATCATGATTATTTGCATCAGTCCAGTGGCCATTTGTTTTTCAAACTCCATCCCATGTGCTACAGAAACACTGCTAACCAAACAACAGTGCTAGGTACCTGTGCTACAGAAACACTGCTAACCAAACAACAGCGCTAGGTACCTGTGCTACAGAAACACTGCTAACCAAACAACAGCGCTAGGTACCTGTGCTACAGAAACACTGCTAACCAAACAACAGTGCTAGGTACCTGTACTACAGAAACACTGCTAACCAAACAACAGTGCTCGGTACCTGTGCTACAGAAACACTGCTAACCAAACAACAGTGCTAGGTACCTGTACTACAGAAACACTGCTAACCAAACAACAGTGCTAGGTACCTGTACTACAGAAACACTGCTAACCAAACATCAGTGCTAGGTACCTGTGCTACAGAAACACTGCTAACCAAACAACAGTGCTAGTTACCTGTACTACAGAAACACTGCTAACCAAACAACAGCGCTAGTTGCCTGTACTACAGAAACACTGCTAACCAAACAACAGTGCTCGGTGCCTGTACTACAGAAACACTGCTAACCAAACAACAGCGCTAGTTGCCTGTACTACAGAAACACTGCTAACCAAACAACAGCGCTAGGTACCTGTACTACAGAAACACAGCTAACCAAACAACAGTGCTAGGTACCTATACTACAGAAACACAGCTAACCAAACAACAGTGCTATTTACCTGTACTACAGAAACACTGCTAACCAAACAACAGTGCTAGTTACCTGTACTACAGAAACACTGCTAACCAAACAACAGCGCTAGGTGCCTGTACTACAGAAACACTGCTAACCAAACAACAGTGCTAGGTACCTGTACTACAGAAACACTGCTAACCAAACAACAGTGCTAGGTACCTGTACTACAGAAACACTGCTAACCAAACAACAGTGCTCGGTACCTGTACTACAGAAACACTGCTAACCAAACAACAGTGCTATTTACCTGTACTACAGAAACACTGCTAACCAAACAACAGTGCTAGGTACCTGTACTACAGAAACACTGCTAACCAAACGACAGTGCTAGGTACCTGTACTACAGAAACACTGCTAACCAAACGACAGTGCTAGTTACCTGTACTACAGAAACACTGCTAACCAAACGACAGTGCTAGTTACCTGTACTACAGAAACACTGCTAACCAAACGACAGTGCTAGTTACCTGTACTACAGAAACACTGCTAACCAAACGACAGTGCTAGTTACCTGTACTACAGAAACACTGCTAACCAAACAACAGTGCTAGTTACCTGTACTACAGAAACACTGCTAACCAAACAACAGCACTAGGTACCTGTACTACAGAAACACTGCTAACCAAACAACAGCACTAGGTACCTGCACACTTGAGTTAAAGAGTGACTACACTCGAAACTACACAAAAAATGTCTTAGATTTTTCCCAGACCTCAGAAGTGGTGCCCTGATGTGGTTATTGTTGTGGACTTAGAACATCCTATTTGTTTTGGTATTAAAAACGTCTGTTCTGACTCAGTTGACAGCCTCTGTTTCAATAGTAGACCTACTATTAGCCTAATACACAGTACAGCATGGCTTGGCCTGACTGTGGAAGACCCATATGAGATTAATACTTTTTGGTCATTCATAGTATGTGTCACTGTTTCTCATAGAAATGTTCACGCAGGCCACTTGGGAAAGTATTGTCAAAATAGTCTACTACTGTTTAAAAAAAAAAAAAGGAAGTCACCCCTCCCCCTGTTTTAATGCTCCAGTTCCTACCATTCTCAGAATGTAAGCTAACTTTTGCTGTGGGACACTTGAGGGCTTGTTTAAGATTCGTTACCTGCTTGTCTGATAATAGGAAGGAAACTTGTCTAACTGAACAAGTGGGAGTATGTATCTACTGTATTGTAGTCAAGGTTCATCCTATATAACTACTGCTGTCCACTTCATATGTATCTACTGTATTGTAGTCAAGGTTCATCCTATATAACTACTGCTGTCCACTTCATATGTATCTACTGTATTGTAGTCAAGGTTCATCCTATATAACTACTGCTGTCCACTTCATATGTATCTACTGTATTGTAGTCAAGGTTCATCCTATATAACTACTGCTGTCCACTTCATATGTATCTACTGTATTGTAGTCAAGGTTCATCCTATATAACTACTGCTGTCCACTTCATATGTATCTACTGTATTGTAGTCAAGGTTCATCCTATATAACTACTGCTGTCCACTTCATATGTATCTACTGTATTGTAGTCAAGGTTCATCCTATATAACTACTGCTGTCCACTTCATATGTATCTACTGTATTGTAGTCAAGGTTCATCCTATATAACTACTGCTGTCCACTTCATATGTATCTACTGTATTGTAGTCAAGGTTCATCCTATATAACTACTGCTGTCCACTTCATATGTATCTACTGTATTGTAGTCAAGGTTCATCCTATATAACTACTGCTGTCCACTTCATATGTATCTACTGTATTGTAGTCAAGGTTCATCCTATATAACTACTGCTGTCCACTTCATATGTATCTACTGTATTGTAGTCAAGGTTCATCCTATATAACTACTGCTGTCCACTTCATATGTATCTACTGTATTGTAGTCAAGGTTCATCCTATATAACTACTGCTGTCCACTTCATATGTATCTACTGTATTGTAGTCAAGGTTCATCCTATATAACTACTGCTGTCCACTTCATATGTATCTACTGTATTGTAGTCAAGGTTCATCCTATATAACTACTGCTGTCCACTTCATATGTATCTACTGTATTGTAGTCAAGGTTCATCCTATATAACTACTGCTGTCCACTTCATATGTATCTACTGTATTGTAGTCAAGGTTCATCCTATATAACTACTGCTGTCCACTTCATATGTATCTACTGTATTGTAGTCAAGGTTCATCCTATATAACTACTGCTGTCCACTTCATATGTATCTACTGTATTGTAGTCAAGGTTCATCCTATATAACTACTGCTGTCCACTTCATATGTATCTACTGTATTGTAGTCAAGGTTCATCCTATATAACTACTGCTGTCCACTTCATATGTATCTACTGTATTGTAGTCAAGGTTCATCCTATATAACTACTGCTGTCCACTTCATATGTATCTACTGTATTGTAGTCAAGGTTCATCCTATATAACTACTGCTGTCCACTTCATATGTATCTACTGTATTGTAGTCAAGGTTCATCCTATATAACTACTGCTGTCCACTTCATATGTATCTACTGTATTGTAGTCAAGGTTCATCCTATATAACTACTGCTGTCCACTTCATATGTATCTACTGTATTGTAGTCAAGGTTCATCCTATATAACTACTGCTGTCCACTTCATATGTATCTACTGTATTGTAGTCAAGGTTCATCCTATATAACTACTGCTGTCCACTTCATATGTATCTACTGTATTGTAGTCAAGGTTCATCCTATATAACTACTGCTGTCCACTTCATATGTATCTACTGTATTGTAGTCAAGGTTCATCCTATATAACTACTGCTGTCCACTTCATATGTATCTACTGTATTGTAGTCAAGGTTCATCCTATATAACTACTGCTGTCCACTTCATATGTATCTACTGTATTGTAGTCAAGGTTCATCCTATATAACTACTGCTGTCCACTTCATATGTATCTACTGTATTGTAGTCAAGGTTCATCCTATATAACTACTGAAGTCCACTTCATATGTATCTACTGTATTGTAGTCAAGGATCATCCTATATAACTACTGCTGTCCACTTCATATGTATCTACTGTATTGTAGTCAAGGATCATCCTATATAACTACTGCTGTCCACTTCATATGTATCTACTGTATTCTAGTCACGGTTCATCCTATATAACTACTGCTGTCCACTTCATATGTATCTACTGTATTGTAGTCAAGGATCATCCTATATAACTACTGCTGTCCACTTCATATGTATCTACTGTATTGTAGTCAAGGATCATCCTATATAACTACTGCTGTCCACTTCATATGTATCTACTCTATTCTAGTCAAGGATCATCCTATATAACTACTGCTGTGTCTCTCTCATGCAGAGACAATTTATGTTCATAAGACCTCACAAATGATCTGCTATTCAAATCATAATAACTTACTTTATACGGTTGTTATTCGATTTATTAATGACAGAATATTTAAACAGCCATAGATGGTCCTACAATACGATGAATTAAGTGGACATCTTGTCATATGATGCTAACATCAGTTGTTGGGTTAATAAATACGGATTGTCTCCCTGAAGCTTATAGCACTGTACGATCACACTTGATCATCTGTCTTGGTTTATTTGGGACATCTCTGTAAAGAAGGACTGCTGTGTGAAGACCAATAGCAGAGTGCCTGTCTGCTGACTGACTGCAAGTCATAAAAAGGAACCTTAATCAGTAATGAGGAACTAACTTCCTGACAAATGAGCTACTGAAAATGGGCCATAGAGCAACATGCTCTCACATTGTTACCAACATGCAACAGTAGAACAGTGCCAGAAATAGAACAACAATTTCTCAAGCCCAATAGTGATATGACAAATATTTTGATTAAATATGATAAATGACTTTGAATGTGTCTGACCTATAACACATTTTCTGAGTGGTGAAAGGAACACCAGCAGAGAAATGTGGACGGAATTATGATTATCTTATTCGGTCAGCCATGGATGAATCTGCAGTATTTTTATACAGAAAAAAAAGGTCCAACAGCTTTCTCTTGGTTGCTTTAGGACATAATTGTTTCTTTGTGTCCTTACAACCAAAGCTCATTGATTTAGAATTGTGAACAGCACCAGTCTCTGTAAGAGGCAGGGGGTGTTATGAGCCATAAGCACCTGTCTGCTACCATGGAAACAGAGAGAGAAAGAGGGACCTGGCGATTCAGCTTTGAGGCTGAACACAGAGACAGAGATGTGTTCAGCACCACAGAGGCTGCTAGCTGCAGCTATTCTGGTGGCTTTTGCAACTTCCTGTAGGAACCAGCTAGCCCTTATTCACCCAGTAGTGTTTCCTGTTCAGAAAATGACTCGCTGGTGCTGGCGGTGAAAGTATCTGCATGTCCTTACATGAATGAATTGTACTATTTCATTTATTTATGGTTTGTGGGTGTATTGTATTTGATGGCTGATAGAGTTTGTTGTGGATTTTGAATCATTCTGCACTATTTTAATGCTAAACTTTCAGAATAAGAATATTGTCAAGTATGAAGCAAAGCCATTCATTTTAAATGAAAAGGATCAAATAATTATATAATTATAATTCTGTGAAGATGAGAATTGAGAGGGTAGTATACCTACATTACAGGATGGAGAATACAGAAACCGGAACCCGGAATACGGTACACAGAATACAGTATAGTACAGTAACTGCAGCAGCTAGTATATGACTCTCAAAGCCCTTGATTAGATTTACACTCCAGCCGTCATGAGGATCAGGCTGAGGCACCCAGGGACTCAAAGACATCTGTGTTCCTCCCAGAGAGAGAGCTGAGCTGCAGCCCACAGCCAGTCCAGCAGGCAGAGAGGCAAGTGCCTTCCCATCACAACACTGACAGATGGCCTTCTGGGCCCTCACTTTGGGCCACGTTCATCACAATCACCTCTCCTTCTCTATGTGTGTGTGTATGTGTGTGTGTCCTCCACGATGCAGACACCATAATGGCGATGACATCACAGTCCAGAGAAGTCCATGAAAACATCAGAGGATGAGGGAGGGAAGGAGCCCAGAGGACAGAGGGGGAGATTACGTTACCCTGTCAGGTTAAAATCCTATTAGTTTGACACTACAACGGATTAGCCTTTTGTGGATGCTGTTCAATGGAGGGACATTGGACACCATTGGGCACATTCTAACAGTTTATTAACTGTTGGGGTTGGCTGAAGGAGCACTCTGGGGCAGATTTCTTACTGAGAAGCAGCAACCGTTTAACTATATGGGCTCATTTATTCCCTCCATACCTGGATGCCAAGATAAAATCATCCTTCACTCTTAGAATGGTCTGAATCAGCTATACATAAATACTACTCAGGTGCAGTAGCTAAAGCTAAAAGTTATTGTAGAATATGTAGTCATTGAAATGGCAAATGGCACATACTGTATGAGTAAAATCACAACATCGCCATGGCCAGTATTGACATGGGCTATTTGAAAAATTATATGTCTTTGGAAAGTGTTTTGATACAGTGAGCAGTTAGTCAATTTATTAGTGTTAATGAAGGGCACAGATGGGTGGCAGCATCTGTAGCTGACGTGGTATCCCCTTTGGAGAGCTCCTTGGGCTCCATTGTACCGCTTGCTTGGTGGTGCCCCAAGCAAGCTGTTGTGTTGCAGACTCTGGGGCCTTTCAGAACAGGTGTATATATACTGAGATCATGTGACAGATCATGTGACACTTAGATTGCACACAGGTGGACTTTATTTAACTAATTGTGTGACTTCTGAAGGTAATTGGTTGCACCAGATCTTATTTAGGGGCTTCATAGCAAACCGGGTGAATACATACTGTATGCACGCACCACTTTTCTATTTAAAAAAATATTGTTTTAGAATTTTTGACACAATATATATATATATATATATATATATTTTTTTTTTTCACTTCACCAGTTTGGACTACTTTGTGTATGTCCATTACATGAAATCCAAATAAAAATCCATCTAAATTACAGGTTGTAATGCAACAAAATAGGGAAAACGCCAAGGGGAGTGAATACTTTTGCACACACATAGAGGTGATTGTGATGAACGTGGCCCAAAGTGAGGAGCCAGAAGGCCATCTGGGGCGGTAGGGTAGCCTAGTGGTTAGAGCGTTGGACTAATAACCGGAAGGTTGCAAGTTCAAACCCCCGAGCTGACAAGGTACAAATCTGTCGTTCTGCCCCTGAACAGGCAGTTAACCCACTCTTCCTAGGCTGTCATTGAAAATAAGAACTTGTTCTTAACTGACTTGCCTAGTTAATTAAAGGTAAAACAAACAAATTTATACCTTGGCCTAAACATCAGTGCCACACGTATCTTCCACAACGCTGTGAATGATCTGAGAGACAAGGCAAGAAGGGCCTTCTATGCCATCGAAAGGAACCTCAAATTTGACATACCAATTATAATCTGGCTAAAATAATTTCGCCAGATTATAATTTTAATCAGTTATAGGACCCACTGCCCTTTATGGTCTGGGGTCCGCTCACCAACAGAGAAATCACAAAATGGGACAAACACCATTTGTCCCATTTTTTGGTTGTTGAGACTCTGCATGCAGAATTCTGCAAGAAATATCCTCTGTGTACAACGTAAAACATCAATTAATGCATTCAGAGCAGAATTAGGCCGATACCCGCTAATTATCAAAATCCAAAAAAGGGCCATTAAATTATACAACCACCTATAAGGAAGTGATTCCCAAACCTTCCTTAAAAAAGCCATCACCTACAGAGAAATTAACCTGGAGAAGAGCCCTCTAAGCAAGCTGGTCCCGGGGATCTGTTCACAAACACAAATAGACCCCACAGAGCTCCAGGACAGCAACACAATTAGACGCAACCAAATCACGAGAAAACTAAAAGATAATTACTTGACACATTGGAAAGAATTTATAAAAAACAGAGCCAACTAGAATGCTATTTGGCCCTAAACAGAGGGTACACAGTGGCAGAATACCTGGCCACTGTGACTGACCCAAACTTAAAGAAAGCTTTGCTACTGAGAATGGCCGCCGTAGGCAGACCTGGCTCTCAAGAGAAGACAGGCTATGTGCACACTGCTCACAAAATGAGGTGGAAACTGAGCGGCACTTCCTAACCTCCTGCCAAATGTATGACCATATCAGAGACACATATTTCCCTCAGATGACACAGACCCACAAAGAATTTGAAAACAAATCCAATTTTGATAAACTCCCATATCTACTGGGTGAAATACCACAGTGTGCCACCACAACAGCTACATTTGTGACCTGTTGCCACAAGAAAAGTGCAACCAGTGAAGTACAAATACAGTTGCAATTACAACCCATATTTATTTTCCCTTTTGTACTTGAACTATTTGCACATCATTACAACACAGTATATAGACATAATATGACATTTGAAGTGTCTTTATTTTTTGGGAACTTTTTTGAGTGTAATGTTTACTGCTAATTTTGTATTGTTTATTTCACTTTTATTTGTTATCGATTTCACTTGCTTTGGCAATGTAAACACACATATATATAACATATATAAAACATATATAAAACTTTATTTAATTAGGCAAGTCAGTTTAAGAACAACTCATTATTTTCAATGACAGCCTAGGAACAGTGGGTTAACTGCCTTGTTCAGGGGCAGAACGACAGATGTTTACCTTGTCAGCTCAGGGATTTAATCTTGCAACCTTTCGGTTTTTAGTCCAACGCTCTAACCACTAGGCTACCTGTTTCTCGTGCCAATAAAACCCCTTAAAATGAAATTGAGAGAGAGAGAGAGAGAAAGAGTGAGAGAGAGAGAGAGAGAGAGAGAGAGAGAGAGAGAGAGAGAGAGAGAATGAGAGAAAGAGAGAGAACGAGAGAGAGAGAGAGAGAGAGAGAGAGAGAGAGAGAGAGAGAGAGACGGACAGAAAGGGTGAGAGAAGGAGAGAGAGAAAGAGAACGAGAGAGAATGAGAGAATGAGAGAGAGAAAGAGAGAGAGAAGATGCAGCCCGGAGAGGGTAGGACACAAAGGACCTATTTTTTTCTCAGCCACTAAACAAGTCCACTAATGCTGCTCCACACTCACCCCTTTAGCTAGCAGATGGCCAGGGGCCAGGCCTTAGCAGACTCCTCCATTCACAGAGACGAGATGCGTCACAGTATATCTGCCATGGGGGCAATTATCATCTGTCTTGTGCCCGAGGAGAAAGGACACACCCACTCCGACTCCTCTAAATACAGGCTTTGAAAAATCAGAGCACTGAGATCAAGAGTTAAACTCTTATACTCAGCAAAAACACTGGGCTTTCCATTTTGTAACGGTCAGTCATTATCTAACGTCGGACCATAATCTGTTGCCAGTAAAGACATCAACATAGTGACGTTTCTGTGTATTTGTGTCACAGTCTCCCAACGTATACGTAATCAATACGAGATAGATGCATTGATTGGGTCACATGAATATCCACAGAGGAAGATGATGTCATTGCTGACAGAATCAGCAGATGAGAAGAAGATACTTATCCAGATTCTCCAATTGGATTTGACACGAGCATATAGCTTGACTGTAAGAAACCCGAATCAATTCGGGCACAAGGAGGAGAGTTCAAACTTGTTTGTATTTCCCTTTACAGCACAGAGGCCGCACCTGCGTTAGCACGTGACCTAGAGGCTGTCGGCCAGCGCTTGTCACCTTGGATTAGGTTCAGGTAGCGGTCACCTGTGTACCCGTCACCCCTCATTACAGAGCAGGTCGTCACACGGCCACGGTAGACACAGAAAACGACACTCTCTGCCTGCCCGTGTGTGTCATAACATTTCCTCCCGTAGGAATACCTATAGTGAAAGCCTGCTCAATGGAGTGTGTAACGGTCTACACTGCTCCAGCTCCTAAATAACTAATGCAACAGGCAGTCAAATGCATCATCACTGTATCTGTCCACAGTGCAGATGTCAGCATCTTTCCTGGTGCTCTATTTTATCAGGCTGCTCATATCTCTTACCTTAAACCCCAATCTCTGTTTGTGGGTGTGTGTGTGTGTGGGTATGTGGGTGGGTGTGTATGTGTGGGTGTGTGTATGGGTGTGTGTGGGGGGGGGGGTAGTGTGTGGATGTGCATATGTGTGGGTGTGGGTGGGTATGTGGGTGGGTGTGTGTATGTGTGGGTGTGTGTATGGGTGTGTGTGGGGGGGGGGGGGGTAGTGTGTGGATGTGCATATGTGTGGGTGTGGGTGGGTATGTGGGTGGGTGTGTGTATGTGTGGGTGGGTGGGTATGTGTATGTGGGTGGGTATGTGTGTGGGTGTGTGTGTATGTGTGTATGTGTGTATGTGTGGGTGTGTATGTGTGGGTGTATGTGTGAGTGTGTGTATGTGTGGGTGGATATGTGTGTGGGTGTGTGTGGGTGTGTGTGTGTATGTGTGTGGGTGTGTGTATGTATGGGTGTATGTGGGTGGGTGTAATAGCTTGCATGGGGAGACAGCACCCCCTCCTCCACACTCGGACATGCAGTAGTCTTGTCCAAGAGAGTGTTTGGGGAGTTGGACGATGTGATGACAGCGGAGGGGGAGCCTCTCATTGTGCCTATGTCAGATGACTGTCTGAGATAGCTGCAGCACAGCTGGAGGCAGACTGGGAAGTGGGGGGGGGGGGGGT
Organism: Oncorhynchus masou masou; assembly: GCF_036934945.1. Lineage (NCBI taxonomy): Eukaryota > Metazoa > Chordata > Actinopteri > Salmoniformes > Salmonidae > Oncorhynchus > Oncorhynchus masou. The sequence goes on along the minus strand of NC_088240.1, from coordinate 8,668,566 downwards.
TATAACTATAGTGGGCTGGATCAGACTGTGTTGAGGTTATAACTATAATGGGCTGGATCAGACTGTGTTTAGGTTATAACTATAGTGGGCTGGATCAGACTGTGTTGAGGTTATAACTAAAGTGGGCTGGATCAGACTGTGTTGAGGTTATAACTATAGTGGGCTGGATCAGACTGTGTTTAGGTTATAACTATAATGGGCTGGATCAGACTGTGTTGAGGTTATAACTATAGTGGGCTGGATCAGACTGTGTTGAGGTTATAACTATAGTGGGCTGGATCAGACTGTGTTGAGGTTTTAACTATAGTGGGCTGGATCAGACTGTGTTGAGGTTATAACTAAAGTGGGCTGGATCAGACTGTGTTGAGGTTATAACTATAGTGGGCTGGATCAGACTGTGTTGAGATTATAACTATAGTGGGCTGGATCAGACTGTGTTGAGGTTATAACTATAGTGGGCTGGATCAGACTGTGTTGAGGTTATAACTATAATGGGCTGGATCAGACTGTGTTGAGGTTATAACTATAGTGGGCTGGATCAGACTGTGTTTAGGTTATAACTATAATGGGCTGGTTCAGACTGTGTTTAGGTTATAACTATAGTGGGCTGGTTCAGACTGTGTTTAGGTTATAACTATAGTGGGCTGGTTCAGACTGTGTTGAGGTTATAACTATAGTGGGCTGGATCAGACTGTGTTGAGGTTATAACTATAGTGGGCTGGATCAGACTGTGTTGAGGTTATAACTATAGTGGGCTGGTTCAGACTGTGTTGAGGTTATAACTATAGTGGGCTGGATCAGACTGTGTTGAGGTTATAACTATAATGGGCTGGATCAGACTGTGTTGAGGTTATAACTATAGTGGGCTGGATCAGACTGTGTTTAGGTTATAACTATAGTGGGCTGGTTCAGACTGTGTTGAGGTTATAACTATAGTTGGCTGGTTTTTACTGTTCTATGTTATGCTATACTACTCTATGCTGAGAGTCTGTGGGGAGGGGGTGGGGGGGTTATAACTATAGTGGGCTGGTTTTTACTGTTCTATGTTATGCTATACTACTCTATGCTGAGAGTCTGTGGGGAGGGGGTGGGGGGGGGGTTATAACTATAGTGGGCTGGTTTTTACTGTTCTATGTTATGCTATACTACTCTATGCTGAGAGTCTGTGGGGAGGGGGTGGGGGGTTATAACTATAGTTGGCTGGTTTTTACTGTTCTATGTTATGCTATACTACTCTATGCTGAGAGTCTGTGGGGAGGGGGTGGGGGGTTATAACTATAGTTGGCTGGTTTTTACTGTTCTATGTTATGCTATACTACTCTATGCTGAGAGTCTGTGGGGAGGGGGTGGGGGGTTATAACTATAGTGGGCTGGTTTTTACTGTTCTATGTTATGCTATACTACTCTATGCTGAGAGTCTGTGGGGGGGGGGGGGGGGGTGGGGGGGTTATAACTATAGTTGGCTGGTTTTTACTGTTCTATGTTATGCTATACTACTCTATGCTGAGAGTCTGTGGGGAGGGGGTGGGGGGGTTATAACTATAGTGGGCTGGTTTTTACTGTTCTATGTTATGCTATACTACTCTATGCTGAGAGTCTGTGGGGAGGGGGTGGGGGGGTTATAACTATAGTGGGCTGGTTTTTACTGTTCTATGTTATGCTATACTACTCTATGCTGAGAGTCTGTGGGGAGGGGGTGGGGGGGTTATAACTATAGTGGGCTGGTTTTTACTGTTCTATGTTATGCTATACTACTCTATGCTGAGAGTCTGTGGGGAGGGGGTGGGGGGGGTTATAACTATAGTGGGCTGGTTTTTACTGTTCTATGTTATGCTATACTACTCTATGCTGAGAGTCTGTGGGGAGGGGGTGGGGGGGGTTATAACTATAGTGGGCTGGTTTTTACTGTTCTATGTTATGCTATACTACTCTATGCTGAGAGTCTGTGGGGAGGGGGTGGGGGGGTTATAACTATAGTGGGCTGGTTTTTACTGTTCTATGTTATGCTATACTACTCTATGCTGAGAGTCTGTGGGGAGGGGGTGGGGGGTTATAACTATAGTGGGCTGGTTTTTACTGTTCTATGTTATGCTATACTACTCTATGCTGAGAGTCTGTGGGGAGGGGGTGGGGGGGGGGTTATAACTATAGTGGGCTGGTTTTTACTGTTCTATGTTATGCTATACTACTCTATGCTGAGAGTCTGTGGGGAGGGGGTGGGGGGTTATAACTATAGTGGGCTGGTTTTTACTGTTCTATGTTATGCTATACTACTCTATGCTGAGAGTCTGTGGGGAGGGGGTGGGGGGGTTATAACTATAGTGGGCTGGTTTTTACTGTTCTATGTTATGCTATACTACTCTATGCTGAGAGTCTGTGGGGAGGGGGTGGGGGGTTATAACTATAGTGGGCTGGTTTTTACTGTTCTATGTTATGCTATACTACTCTATGCTGAGAGTCTGTGGGGAGGGGGTGGGGGGGGTTATAACTATAGTGGGCTGGTTTTTACTGTTCTATGTTATGCTATACTACTCTATGCTGAGAGTCTGTGGGGGGGGGTGGGGGGTTATAACTATAGTGGGCTGGTTTTTACTGTTCTATGTTATGCTATACTACTCTATGCTGAGAGTCTGTGGGGAGGGGGTGGGGGGGTTATAACTATAGTGGGCTGGTTTTTACTGTTCTATGTTATGCTATACTACTCTATGCTGAGAGTCTGTGGGGAGGGGGTGGGGGGGTTATAACTATAGTGGGCTGGTTTTTACTGTTCTATGTTATGCTATACTACTCTATGCTGAGAGTCTGTGGGGAGGGGGTGGGGGGGTTATAACTATAGTGGGCTGGTTTTTACTGTTCTATGTTATGCTATACTACTCTATGCTGAGAGTCTGTGGGGAGGGGGTGGGGGGGGTTATAACTATAGTGGGCTGGTTTTTACTGTTCTATGTTATGCTATACTACTCTATGCTGAGAGTCTGTGGGGAGGGGGTGGGGGGTCTCAGCCTCAGGATGTTCCTGACTTGTGCAAAAAAAGATATGGATTCCTCCACTATAAAACCCAGGTCAGAGAACAACATGTTGTTCTGGCCTTAGTCATGGTGGGAGGAGTTTCATGAGATAATATCATGATGAGGGGAGACAGACACTGTGTTTGGGGACATCATTACAGCTTGATGAGGGGAGACAGACACTGTCTTTGGGGACATCATTACAGCATGATGAGGGTAGACAGACACTGTGTTTGGGGACATCATTACAGCTTGACAGTTTAACCAGACACAGGTGTCTGGTTAGACTGTAAACTCTCCGTCCAGACTCAAATTCAGCATCTGCATTCCAAAATTAAATATAAAAATCAGCTTCCTATTTCGCAACAAAGCATCCTTCACTCATGCTGCCAAACATGCCCTCGTAAAACTGACCATCCTACCGATCCTCGACTTTGGCGATGTCATTTACAAAATAGCCTCCAACAAATTGGATGCAGTCTATCACAGTGCCATCCGTTTTGTCACCAAAGCCCCATATACTACCCGCCACTGCGACCTGTATGCTCTCATTGGCTGGTCCTCGCTTCATACTCATCGCCAAACCCACTGGCTCCAGGTCATCTACAAGTCTCTGCTATGTAAAGCCCCGCCTTATCTCAGCTCACTGGTCACCATATCAGCGCCCACCCGTAGCACGCGCTCTAGCAGGTATATCACACTGGTCATCCCCAAAGCCAATTCATCCTTTGGCTGCCTTTCCTTCCAGTTCTCTGCACTGGAACGAACTGCAAAACCCACGTAAGCTGGAGACTCATATCTCCCTCTCTAACTTTAAGCACCAGCTGTCAGAGCATCTTACAGATAACTGCACCTGTACATAGCCCATCTGTAAATAGGCCATCCAACTACCTCATCCCCATACTATAGTTATTTTTTTATCTAGCTCCTTTGCACCCCAGTATCTCTACTTGCACATTCATCTTTTGCACATCTACCATTCCAGTGTTTCATTGCTATATTGTAATTACTTCGCCACCACGGCCTATTTATTGCCTTACCTCCCTCATTTGCACATACTGTATATATACTTTTTCTACTGTATTATTGACTGTATGTTTGTCAATTCCATGTGTAACTAACTCTGTGTTAATGTATGTGTCGTACTGCTTTACTTTATCTTGGCCAGGTTGCAGTTGCAAACGAGAACTTGTTCTCAACTAGCTGAGTTAATTAAATAAAGGTGAAATAATATATCGCATCATTACAGCATGATGAGGGGAGACAGACAATGTCTTTGGGGACATCATTACAGCTTGATGAGGGAAGACAGACACTGTGTTTGGGGACATCATTACAGCTTGATGAGGGGAGACAGACACTGTCTTTGGGGACATCATTACAGCTTGATGAGGGGAGACAGAAACTGTCTTTGGGGACATCATTACAGCTTGATGAGGGGAGACAGACACTGTCTTTGGGGACATCATTACAGCTTGATGAGGGGAGACAGACACTGTCTTTGGGGACATCATTACAGCTTGATGAGGGGAGACAGACACTGTATTTGGGGACATCATTACAGCTTGATGAGGGGAGACAGACAATGTCTTTGGGGACATCATTACAGCTTGATGAGGGAAGACAGAATCTGTCTTTGGGGACATCATTACAGCTTGATGAGGGGAGACAGAATCTGTCTTTGGGGACATCATTACAGCTTGATGAGGGGAGACAGACACTGTGTTTGGGGACATCATTACAGCTTGATGAGGGGAGACAGACAATGTCTTTGGGGACATGATTACAGCTTGATGAGGGAAGACAGTGTATTTGGGGACATCATTACAGCTTGATGAGGGGAGACAGACAATGTCTTTGGGGACATGATTACAGCTTGATGAGGGAAGACAGTGTATTTGGGGACATCATTACAGCTTGATGAGGGGAGACAGACACTGTGTTTGGGAACATCATTACAGCTTGATGAGGGGAGACAGGCACTGTGTTTGGGGACATCATTACAGCTTGATGAGGGGAGACAGACACTGTCTTTGGGGACATCATTACAGATTGATGAGGGGAGACAGGGTATTTGGGGACATCATTACAGCTTGATGAGGGGAGACAGACAATGTCTTTGGGGACATCATTACAGCTTGATGAGGGGAGACAAACAATGTCTTTGGGGACATGATTACAGCTTGATGAGGGAAGACAGTGTATTTGGGGACATCATTACAGCTTGATGAGGGGAGACAGACACTGTGTTTGGGGACATCATTACAGCATGATGAGGGGAGACAGACACTGTCTTTGGGGACATCATTACAGCATGATGAGGGGAGACAGACAATGTCTTTGGGGACATCATTACAGCCTGATGAGGGAAGACAGAATCTGTCTTTGGGAACATCATTACAGCTTGATGAGGGGAGACAGAATATGTCTTTGGGGACATCATTACAGCTTGATGAGGGGAGACAGACACTGTGTTTGGGGACATCATTACAGCTTGATGAGGGGAGACAGACACTGTGTTTGGGGACATCATTACAGCTTGATGGAGGACACATCATTACAGCTTGATGAGGGGAGACAGACAATGTCTTTGGGGACATCATTACAGATTGATGAGGGAAGACACTGTCTTTGGGGACATCATTACAGCTTGATTTGGGGACATCATTACAGCTTGATGAGGGGAGACAGACAATGTACAGCTTTGGGGACATGGGGATTACAGCTTGATGAGGGAAGACAGACACTGTGTTTGGGGACATCATTACAGCTTGATGAGGGGAGACAGACAATGTCTTTGGGGACATCATTACAGATTGATGAGGGGAGACAGACACTGTCTTTGGGGACATCATTACAGCTTGATGAGGGAAGACAGCGTATTTGGGGACATCATTACAGCTTGATGAGGGGAGACAGACACTGTGTTTGGGGACATCATTACAGCTTGATGAGGGGAGACAGACAATGTCTTTGGGGACATGATTACAGCTTGATGAGGGAAGACAGTGTATTTGGGGACATCATTACAGCTTGATGAGGGGAGACAGACAATGTCTTTGGGGACATGATTACAGCTTGATGAGGGAAGACAGTGTATTTGGGGACATCATTACAGCTTGATGAGGGGAGACAGACACTGTGTTTGGGAACATCATTACAGCTTGATGAGGGGAGACAGACACTGTGTTTGGGGACATCATTACAGCTTGATGAGGGGAGACAGACACTGTCTTTGGGGACATCATTACAGCTTGATGAGGGGAGACAGAATCTGTATTTGGGGACATCATTACAGCTTGATGAGGGAGAGACAGACAATGTCTTTGGGGACATCATTACAGCTTGATGAGGGGAGACAAACAATGTCTTTGGGGACATGATTACAGCTTGATGAGGGAAGACAGTGTATTTGGGGACATCATTACAGCTTGATGAGGGGAGACAGACACTGTGTTTGGGGACATCATTACAGCATGATGAGGGGAGACAGACACTGTCTTTGGGGACATCATTACAGCATGATGAGGGGAGACAGACAATGTCTTTGGGGACATCATTACAGCCTGATGAGGGAAGACAGAATCTGTCTTTGGGAACATCATTACAGCTTGATGAGGGAGACAGAATATGTCTTTGGGGACATGTCTTTGGGGACATCATTACAGCTTGATGAGGGGAGACAGACACTGTGTTTGGGGACATCATTACAGCTTGATGAGGGGAGACAGACACTGTGTTTGGGGACATCATTACAGCTTGATGAGGGGAGACAGACACTGTGTTTGGGGACATCATTACAGCTTGATGAGGGGAGACAGACAATGTCTTTGGGGACATCATTACAGATTGATGAGGGGAGACAGACACTGTCTTTGGGGACAGCGTATTTGGGGACATCATTACAGCTTGATGGGAGACAGACACTGTGTTTGGGGACATCATTACAGCTTGATGAGGGGAGACAGACAATGTCTTTGGGGACATGATTACAGCTTGATGAGGGAAGACAGTGTATTTGGGGACATCATTACAGCTTGATGAGGGGAGACAGACAATGTCTTTGGGGACATGATTACAGCTTGATGAGGGAAGACAGTGTATTTGGGGACATCATTACAGCTTGATGAGGGGAGACAGACAATGTATTTGGGGACATCATTACAGCTTGATGAGGGGAGACAATGTATTTGGGGACATCATTACAGCTTGATGAGGGGAGACAGACACTGTCTTTGGGGACATCATTACAGCTTGATGAGGGAAGACAGACAATGTCTTTGGGGACATGATTACAGCTTGATGAGGGAAGACACTGTCTTTGGGGACATCATTACAGCTTGATGAGGGAAGACAGAATCTGTCTTTGGGGACATCATTACAGCTTGATGAGGGAAGACACTGTCTTTGGGGACATCATTACAGCTTGATGAGGGAAGACACTGTCTTTGGGGACATCATTACAGCTTGATGAGGGGAGACAGACAATGTCTTTGGGGACATGATTACAGCTTGATGAGGGAAGACACTGTCTTTGGGGACATCATTACAGCTTGATGAGGGGAGACAGACACTGTCTTTGGGGACATCATTACAGATTGATGAGGGGAGACAGACAATGTGTTTGGGGACATCATTACAGATTGATGAGGGAAGACAGTGTATTTGGGTACATCATTACAGCTTGATGAGGGAAGACAGCGTATTTGGGGACATCATTACAGCTTGATGAGGGGAGACAGACACTGTGTTTGGGGACATGATTACAGCTTGATGAGGGAAGACAGTGTATTTGGGGACATCATCAGTACAGCTTGATGAGGGTAGACAGTGTCTTTGGGGCATCATTAGCAGAGGCTGTAATCTGCCCGAGTTGATGAGTCAAAATTCCCACATTACACAGGCAGACAAACTGATATCTTTAGCCACTAACTGGTCTTTTCACTAATCATATGGGCAAAATCTTTGGGCAAAAGATCAGAATTAGGCTGCCTGTGTAAACACAGCCTATGTTGTGCATGATTACGTTTCTACAGTACGTTTCATTTCTCATTGGGAGTTGTCATCAAATCAAATCCAATTGTAATGGTCACATACACATGGTTAGCAGATGTTAATGGTCACATACATATGGTTAGCAGGTGTTAATGGTCACACGGTTAGCAGGTGTTAATGGTCACATACACATGGTTAGCAGGTGTTAATGGTCACACGGTTAGCAGGTGTTAATGGTCACATACAAATGTTTAGCAGATGTTAATGGTCACATACACATGGTTAGCAGATGTTAATGGTCACATACACATGGTTAGCAGGTGTTAATGGTCACATACACATGGTTAGCAGGTGTTAATGGTCACACGGTTAGCAGGTGTTAATGGTCACATACACATGGTTAGCAGATGTTAATGGTCACATACACATGGTTAGCAGATGTTAATGGTCACATACACATGGTTAGCAGGTGTTAATGGTCACACGGTTAGCAGGTGTTAATGGTCACATACAAATGGTTAGCAGATGTTAATGGTCACATACACATGGTTAGCAGATGTTAATGGTCACATACACATGGTTAGCAGGTGTTAATGGTCACATACACATGGTTAGCAGGTGTTAATGGTCACACGGTTAGCAGGTGTTAATGGTCACATACACATGGTTAGCAGGTGTTAATGGTCACATACACATGGTTAGCAGATGTTAATGGTCACATACACATGGTTAGCAGGTGTTAATGGTCACACGGTTAGCAGGTGTTAATGGTCACATACAAATGGTTAGCAGATGTTAATGGTCACATACACATGGTTAGCAGATGTTAATGGTCACATACACATGGTTAGCAGGTGTTAATGGTCACACGGTTAGCAGGTGTTAATGGTCACATACACATGGTTAGCAGATGTTAATGGTCACATACACATGGTTAGCAGGTGTTAATGGTCACACGGTTAGCAGGTGTTAATGGTCACATACACATGGTTAGCAGATGTTAATGGTCACATACACACGGTTAGCAGATGTTAATGGTCACATACACACGGTTAGCAGATGTTAATGGTCACATACACATGGTTAGCAGGTGTTAATGGTCACATACACACGGTTAGCAGATGTTAATGGTCACATACACATGGTTAGCAGATGTTAATGGTCACATACACATGGTTAACAGATGTCAATGGTCACATACACACGGTTAGCAGATGTTAATGGTCACATGGTTAGCAGATGTTAATGGTCACATGGTTAGCAGATGTTAATGGTCACATGGTTAGCAGATGTTTATGGTCACATACACATGGTTAGCAGATGTTAATGGTCACATACACATGGTTAGCAGATGTTAATGATCACATACACATGGTTAGCAGATGTTAATGGTTACATGGTTAGCAGATGTTAATGGTCACATACACATGGTTAGCAGATGTTAATGGTCACATACACATGGTTAGCAGATGTTAATGGTCACATGGTTAGCAGATGTTAATGGTCACATACTCATGGTTAGCAGATGTTAATGGTCACATGGTTAGCAGATGTTAATGGTCACATACACATGGTTAGCAGATGTTAATGGTCACATACACATGGTTAGTAGATGTTAATGGTCACATACACATGGTTAGCTGATGTTAATGGTCACATACACATGGTTATCTGATGTTAATGGTCACATACACATGGTTATCTGATGTTAATGGTCACATACACACGGTTAGCAGATGTTGATCACATACACATGGTTAGCAGATGTTGATCACATACACACGGTTAGCAGATGTTAATGGTCACATACACATACATGGTTAGAAGCTGTTAATGCAAGTGTAGCGAAATCCTTGAGCTTTTAGTTCCAACCATGCAGAAATATCTAACAAGTAATCTAACAATTTCACAACTACCTTATACACACGTGTAAAGGAATGAATAAGAATATGTACATATTGATATGTGGATGAGCGATGGCCGAACGGCATAGGCAAGATGCAGTAGATGGTATAGAGTACAGTATATACATATATGAGTTATGTAGGGTATGTAAACATATAACTTGGCATTGTTAAAGTGACTAGTGATAATTTGTTATTAAAGTGGCTAGAGATCTATTTAAGTCAGTTTGTTGGTGCCACTCAATGTTAATGATGGCTGTTTAACAGTCTGATGGCCTTGAGATAGCTGTTTTGTCTCTCGGTCCCAGCTTTGATGTACCTGTACTGACCTTAGCTTCTGGATGATAGCGGGGTGAATAGGCAGTGGCTTGGGTGGTTGTTGCCCCAAAGTGCCTTCAAGAGGCAGGGGGGAGGTCAAATTGTGACAGTGATCTTCAGGTCAGAGCTCTAGAATGATGCCCACGTGTGACTTGGGTGACCATTCAAAAGATTTGGCAGTCAAGAGCGTGCCCCCCCCCCCCCCCCAGGAGACCCCAGTTTTCTTGAACGGACAGAAGTAGAATGTCCCAGAGTTCCCAGTTCTGAATGCAGCAAAAGCACCTGACCAAATTAATCTGGTACGAGACCATGGTGTCCAGGAAGAATGGGGAAAATCGAAAACACTCGAGATCTTAAGACGCTTTCAGTGGGATTGTCAGTAAGACTAACCAGTTTAACTATACACCTGCTGATAGCTGTATCAAATTATGGATGGGGACAAGTTTAATGACTAGTAAAACCTGAAGTATACAAGCCATCTCCATTGGTGGCGAAACTTCTGAAATTGTGAGAACATATTGCCAAAATGCTAATTGCCTGTTGGATGATAAGGGATTGTTGTATTCAGACAATACATCATTGCAATATGGTCCCCCCCTCCATTGAGAACATCCAGTACAACTGAAGCTATGCAATTACTATTGTGGGTACAGCCATTTTAATATGTCCCAAGTCCAGCACAACTAAAGTAATAAGTCCTTTAAGAATGTGGCTTTCCTACCACAAGTCCAGACCAAGGGTTTATTGTTTTGCTGGGGCAGGCAGGCCATTAAGCCAGTTGTGATGTGTGCCAATGGTGCTTTTCTAGGTCAGTTGTGTGCACTGTGCCAAGGGCTCATCCACTTAGTGCACCAAAGCCCACTAGTGCGTCAGTGAAGCCACATCACCGGCATAAAAAGAAACCTCAGTCTCTCTCTTCTAGCAGCACCTTTGCACTTAACTGAAATAGGATTGCTTCACCTAGCCAGTTTAAGGCTAACAGGAAATGGCTCTGGAGAAGCATTCTAAATGACTCAACTGCCACCGCACTCCAGCAGTTTGAAACACATTGCTTGGATTCTGATTAACAGTGACTGCATAGCCATTCAGCGGTATAGAAGGCAATTCCAGTAGTCTAAAAGGATCGCCACAATTTGTTAGACACTTGCAGAGTTGTAATGAACAACAAGGTGTACAATGTGACACTTGAGACAAATGCAAGTATATTCAAAATGAAAATTACAATACCAAACAGTTACATTTCTTTAATTGCATATCAAAACAAACTTGTGCATTCCAAGAATTGAACTTATACAAAACAATTGAATTAACAAAAACACTGCTTGATTTTGAAAGCATTTCACAGGTGGCCAGAAGCTGAACTACACTGACTGTCAAAAGTGTGGGTCCCTGGTTGGGCTGATTCATCACAACCACAAGTGGCTGGATGCAGGGACAGGTGACCGAGCGCTGAAGTGAGTCGGGACGAGCAACACATCCTCCTAGTCAGACTGCCAGTCAGTAGTTGTTTCCTTTCAGACTTTATGTAAAAGGGAGGGAGGGGTTCTAGGGAGGAGGCTGTACAGGCTTCTGCTTTTGTCCAATTACAATGCAACTTAGGTGTTGATTACAGTTATACAGCTAAAAGGAGATGAAAATAAAGGCAATGCTCGTGGAATGTACAGTGCATAGTGGAGGCTTGGGCTTCATGCTGTTGCTTGCTTCTCCTGTTCAATGGCTGCAAGGAAGGTGAAAACAGGTTAGTTCTTAATGTTTGCACAGTGTCTCAACTTATCAGTAAAACACCAATTTCAAAGGAGAATCAGCATTTGACGTAGAATAAACCTAACATACTTTCTTTGGTGGGCAAGGGGTTTTTCTCCTGCGTTTCGGTCTTCTTCAACTTGGTCTTGTCAAAGTTGGAGACTTCCGCAAGATCTGGCTTGTCAGACATCTTTGCAGAGGATCTGTTCAAACAGCAGATGAAACTGAACAATTAGACATTTAGGTTGCAATGTAAAAGAGAAAGCAAGAATTTATTCCAGATTGGCAAATGTGAACAAAACCTGGTCTATGAAACCATGGGCCTTGCACACAATTTAGCACAGCTTCCATCATAGTTACTCTTAATAGGCTCATACATTCAAATCAAACCCAAAATGCAGACAAAGAGCACAATCCCCTACAGCACATGTGTTTGGGGGGGGGGTAATGATGAAATGCTTTCATTCTCCCTGGCAGGGCAAGCAGCCCACATCTAAATTCGAGTACATACAACCTAGGCCATTACTTTCCTAGATTTACAAAAGCAACGTAAAATTGCATTATTTTATGCAATTTATTCTACGAGCACGTGTTCTCATGACTGGCGACAAATCTGGAGAACAGCATTGTGCCATTCTGTGAGAGCTAAGTAGTCTAACAACCACCGCCCTGCTTGGCAGCATCGCTAACTAGTGGCATCGACCATCAATGGTCAGCATTTGCACATTTGCTTTGTCATATTGACATTGTAGCACATCCTAACTCAAGACATGATACTATTTGTAGGCAACATTGTAGCCTACGTTAGAACATCCACACTATTGAAACGTTTCACTCAAAAGAAACACTTACTAGGGTACCAACTTCAAGTGATAGAACAATTACACTATTGAATAGAACTTCAACATCTAGAAATACATTGAGCAATATATATTGATTAAGCATTTATGCTTAAGGCTACTGCAGCGGTTGGACCATTTCTAGCCTACACGACAGAACATACTACATGGCTGTAAAGTTAACCTAGTTGGTTAAACATGCTATGCAGGCCCTACGACAATAAATCATTTGTTTGCGCACTCACCGGAGGTATATTGATACAGATGATTCTCAATCCAGATGGCGCCGAACACAAGTGAAGGCGGGCTGGTCAATCAAAGTCTATTATACTCCGCAAAATGCTAATTTGCTGCATGACGTCACGTCCCTTCACTCTCTTGCACAACTTGGTTAGGGAAAATATATATATTACGTCATCTTTACAAGCAAGAGAGAGCATAAATAATAGTTGTGGTTGTATTTGTTTATCGTTTTGGACAACGAATTTTTATCTCATTTGATTTCGGGCACCATTTCAGAGCATTGCTGCCAACCCCATCCAGTCCAGTGTAAACCGGTAACTCTTCGTGATTGTGTCAATAACGACATCCCGTGGATGAACACAGTATTACATCAGATGGTAACCCTGACTTCATTGGTTTGCATCAGAAACATAGTAAGACTACAAGTTGATCCCTACGTCGTTGATTACATTTTAGATAATACATTTTCCATGATCGTAAGGCACACTGGTGCTGTGACTGTCTGCGTAGTTCAAAGAGATTCCCTATACAATGTTTAGAATTTATGATCTTTTGAAATGATAATTCATATAATAAAATAATGAGTCATAACAATTTCTGAAAATGTTGTCTTTATTGTCACATACCATAAGTGCCACTGACCGGCTGACACCACAACCCAATACCCCCCCCCGTTGGCATTAAAGCAATGAATAGAACATTTATTTACACATTGTTGATTTCAGATGTACAGAATCATCCAATCATAACGGGAAATAAAAATAAATTGTAAAAAGGGATTGCAGTTGTTGTGTTTAACTGCTCAGTCTATTTGTGTGAGAAAGCTACCTGGTCCCTCTTGAGTCTCTGGTCTGACCTGTGCTCTACTTATTGGTGAAGTACCTGGAGTACATCTGGTTGTACATCACCTGGCTGTCTAACCTGACAGCGTTCCTCAGGCACTGCCAGAACCAGGGCTCTGCGGCTGCAGTCCTGGGCCATTCCAGAACACTCTTCCCACACAGACACCGCCGCAAACGGAGGAAGTGAGACTGCTGCAGTACAGGTTCCAGGAGAACCAGCACGATCACGTCCATGTTTTCATCCAGCAGCCTCTGGTGGGCCAGGTACACAGCCATCCTGAAGGTCCCGGTCCTGACATATGCCTCGGTCAGGACAAAAACGGTCTTGCGGCTCTGTCCGATGCTGTGGGTGAGGTTGTCTATCAGGGGGACCCCTGGGACCCAGTCTCTCTCCTCCAGACAGAGAGGAAGGTGTCTCTCCTGCCTCTCCTCCAGCTGCACTCGCAGGTGGTTCAGCACCCAGTCTGACACCCACAGGTCTCTGGTGTCGTAGGTAACAAAGGCACCATAGAGATTGTTTGTTGTTGCGGACCCAAAGGAATGGTAGCCCTTTAGCTTCGCCCTCAGGTAGTATAGAATATAGGAAGCATCCCAATAAAACATATGAGCTGCCATGACGATGACCATGGTGAGCATGATGAAGGAAGCGGAGAGGGAGTAAATCAGGAAGGCATTGATGTCATTGACACATTCTTCAATGTCAAACAGTATCACTGGTTGGCCTCTCGTTTCGGCTGGCATGTTGCAGATCAACTCAGTGGCCAGTCTGGGGATCTCTACGACTGTGTTATCTTTAATCCACAGAATGAAGTCGAATAAGTCACAGGTACACTGGAATGGATTACCTTGCAAGGACAAGGTTTTCATGTAGTTTTCAGGGCCCGATAGGAAGGTGGTCTCGTTGACGATAGTCAGTTGGTTGTGGCTGAGGTCAAGTAATTGAAGGTTGTGAGCACCCTTAAGAAATCCATCAGAGAGTTGAGCAATCTGATTGTAGCTCAAGTCAAGCATCTGAAGTGCATTTGTGAAGTTTGAGAGATTTGCTGACATGTGATATAAAGAATTATAGCTTAGATCCAGAATATTCAGTTGTTGGAAACTAGCCAGTTTATCCCAATCAAAATGGGTGAGTAAATTATGACTAATGCATAGTTTCTGAAGGGTATACGGTAGGTTGTCATAGACTGTTGATGGAATCTTCTCAATGCTGTTGAAGGATATATCCAGATAGGTTAAATTCACCAGGTTTTTAAAAAGTCTGTTGTATGAACCGTCCCTCTCTTTCCATAATGTGGCCAACAAATTGTGTTGAAATTGAAGCTCTTTCAAAGATGCGCTTGTCATCTGCTTAGTTGTTAATGTAAAAATTTTATTGTTTGACATATTCAGTACTTTCAAAGCCGGTAGATTTGTCAAGAAATTTAAATTATGTGTCACACCTGACACTTCAAAATAGTGGCTGTTGTAGCTTAGGTCTAAAACTTGTAGTTTGTGTAATTCCTTAAATGCATTGTTATAGGCCAGGTCAATCTTGTTAAAGGACAGGTCCAGATATGTTAGGGCTGGTAACGTTGTGAACTCTGTCCCATTCAGTGCTGCAGAAAATCCATTTCTTGATAGGTTCAGACATGCAATGTCACCATAGCCCTCAAATTGCTTTGGAGAAATAAAGAAGATATTATTTGAACTAAGGACCAGCACTCGACCAGAGTCAAAGCACTCTTGCTTCACAAGGCCGTGTTTTAACTCAAAGGAAAAATCCATCGAATGTGAATAGTGACTAGTGAGAGGTGACTTGTGCAGCTCCGACTTTGAATTGCTTCCTAAGACACGGCCTGGTGAATCGCTCACTGAAACTGGATACAGCCTATTTTCTGCAAGGTATATTAGTTTCAAGTGTGAGAATTTTCTGAATATGGTAGAATTAGAGCGAACAATGAAATTAATTCCCATGTTTAACGCTGACAGATTTTTTAGATGATGGAGAGGGCTGAGAGTATCTGACTGGATTTCTTTAAAAACATAACCTGCTATATGTAATGTTCTAAGTGACACCAATTTAGAAAACTGTCTTGAAAGCAGTAGGGTGTCAGGGTAGGCTAACAAATCATAATTGAATGAAAAATCCATAACTTCTAGCTTTGGTAGATAGCTAAAAAAATGTCCTTCAGTCATAGCCTTAGACAAGAAATTATAAGAGAGGAACAGTTGTTTAAGATTGCTTAAACTCTCAAACCAGGAGTTCTTGATGAAACTGAGTGAGTTCCCCGCTAGGTGCAGTGTCTGTAACTCTGTAAGGCCATGAAATGCATGAGGATGAATATCTAGGTAAATATTGGGACAGGGGACACACGGAAATGGAGCATTGGAGCATCGTGGACAGTTTCCCTGTAACTCAAGGGTTTTTAGATGGGTTAGTCCATAGAAATCATCCTTATCAATATATTGTATCTTGTTAGATTCAAACCATAATGTTTTTAAAGAGCTGGGAAGTTCTTTTGGAACTTGAGTTAAATTATTAAAGGCCAATGTCAAAACTTCTAAGTTAATCAATGCTGAGAATGTGCCGTTTCTTATAGTAAAATTATTCTCACAAGGATTCCAGTAGAAGCAGTTTTTGGATAAGAAGAGCTCCTTCACATGTGTTATACCAGAGAGGTAGCTCATATTCAAGAAATTGATTTTGTTATTGTCCAGCATGAGTATTTCCAGGCTGAGTGGGAGGTTTTGTGGAATTTCAATTAGGCCATTTCCATTAAGCCTTAGGTCCTGCAGGTTTGTCAAATTTTGGAAGGCACCTTCGTCAATGTGACTCATATGGTTTTTGTTGACCCAGTTGAGATTGAGAATGGTCAGGTTCTCCAGGTTAGAAAATGATTCATTAGATACATTCTGGATGTTGTTTTCTGATAGGTCCAGCACAGTCACATTCCTGGTGATGCCATCAGGTATCTTTCTCAGTCGACGCTCCTCACAATTGAAGATGATGTCATTTGTGGTTTTAGTAGTATTGACCACCTTAATGTCACATGGAAACTGCCATGGCATCCATAAGGTACATGAGGTATTTATGACCAGGAAGTGACACAGGAACAATGATGCCAACTGTAACCAGCAGGTGGTAGCAGCCTGGAAATATAAAGTACAAAAGTGTGAGGATGGAAATATAATGACAGATTAATGAAAGACTAATGAATAATGATGAGATGTCTAACTAACGTGGAGTCAGAGGAGGCTGGTTGGAGGAGCTATAGGAGGATGGGCTCATATTAATGGCTGAAATGGAATAAATGGAATGTCTGCCAGCCTCCTCTGTGTGGAGTAGACCAACAAGTAGCCCAAGATGTACTCTTAAGGAGCATACCATTACTCCTTGAAATCCAAGGACCTTATAAGGTATTATATTTTTGGCTCTGGTAGAAAAAACAGCCATATACTCCATCTAAAAGTGAATCAATTATCAATTGCAATACAGTTCTAGATACAGTTGAAGTCAGAAGTTTACATACACCTTAGCCAAATACATTTAAATTCAGTTTTTTTAACAATTCCTGACATTTAACCCTAGTAAAAATTCCCTGTCATAGGTCAGTTAGGATCACCACTTTATTTTAAGAATGTGAAATGTCAGAAAAATAGTAGAGAGAATGATTTATTTCAGCTTTTATTTCACATTCCCATTGGGTCAGAAGTTTACATACACTCAGTTAGTATTTGGAAGCATTGCCTATAAATTGTTTAACTTGGGTCAAACGTTTCAGGTAGCCTTCTACAAGCTTCCCACAATAATTTGCGGGAAATTTGGCCCATTCCTCCAGACAGAGCTGGTGTAACCAAGTCAGGTTTGTAGGCCACCTTGCTCGCACAGACTTTTTCAGTTCTGCCCCTGCAGGGGCAGTACTGAGTAGCTTGGATGAAAGGTGCCCAGAGGAAACGGCCTGCTCCTCAGTCCCAGTTGCTAATATATGCATATTATTATTAGTATTGGATAGAAAACTGTTTGAATGATGTCTGTGAGTATAACAGAACTCATATGGCAGGCAAAAATCTGAGAAGGAATCCAAACAGGAAGTAGGAAATCTGAGGTTGGTCGATTTTCAACCCAGTCCCTATTGAATAAACAGTGGGATATGGATCAAGTTGCACTTCCTAGGGCTTCCACAGGACGTCAACAGTCTTTAGAAACTTGAATGAGGCTTCTACTGTGTTGTGGAGCCGGATGGGAACTCTTTGAGTCAGTGGTTTGGCAGAGAGCCAGGTCTTGGTCAGGTGCATTTCACATGATAGCGACCTGTGTTCCATGGCTTTCCTACTAAAAATTGAATTCTCCGGTTTGAACGTTATTAAAGATTTATGATAACAACATCCTAAAGATTGATTCTATACTAAGTTTGACAAGTTTCTATGACCTGTAATATAACTTTTTGAAGTTTTCGACCGACATTCGGCTGGACCTGCACGAGCGTTTGGATTTATGTACTAAACGCGCTAACAAAAGTAGCTACTTGGACATAAATAATGGACATTATCGAACAAATCAAGCATTTATTGTGGAACTGTGATTCCTGGGAGTGCATTCTGATGAAGATCATCAAAGTTAAGGGAATATTGACTCCAACATGGCGGATATATTTATTTTTTCTTCTGAGCACTGTCTCAGATTATTGCATGGTTTGCTTTTTCCGTAAAGTTAAAAAAAAAATCTGACACAGCAGTTGCATTAAAGGAGAGGTGTAGTTCCATGTCTAAGAATTGTATTTTCATCAACATTTATAATGAGTATTTCTGTAAAATGATGTGGTTCTCTGCAATATCACCGAATGTTTTTGGAACTAGTGAACGTAACGCGCCAATGTATACTGAGATGTTTTCATATAAACATGGACTTTATCGAACAAAACATACATGTATTGTGTAACATGAAGTCCTATGAGTGTCATCTGATGAAGATCATCAAAGGGTAGTGATTCATTTTATCTCTATTTGTGCTTTTTGTGACTCCTCTCTTTGGCTGGAAAAATGGCTGGGTTTTTCTGTGAGTTCGTGGTCACCTAACATAACCGTTTGTGGTGCTTTCGCTGTAAAGCCTATTTGAAATCGGACACCGTGGTGGGATTAACAACAAGATTACCATTAAAACGGTAGAAGATACATGTATGTTTGAGGAATTTTAATTATGAGATTTCTGTTGTTTTGAATTTGGCGCCCTGCACTTTCACTGGCTGTTGTCATATCGATCCCGTTAACTGGAATGCAGCCCCAAGAAGTTTTAAGCCATTTTGACACAACTTTGGAAGTATGCTTGGGGTCATTGTCCATTTGAAGACTCATTTGCAACCAAGCTTTAACTTCCTGACTGATGTCTTGAGATGTTGCTTCAATTTATCCACTTAATTTTCCTTTCTCGTGATGCCATCTATTTTGTGAAGTGCACCAGTCGCTTCTTTAGCAAAGCACCCCCACAACAAGATGCTGCCACCCCCGTGTTTCATGGTTGGGATGGTTTTCTTTGGCTTGCAAGCCTCCCCCGTTTTCCTCCAAACATAACAATGGTCATTAGGGCCAAACAGTTCTATTATTGTTTCATCAGACCAGAGGACATTTTTCCAAAAAGTACCTTCTTTGTCACCATGTGCAGTTGCAAACTGTAGTCTGTCTTTTTTATGGCAGTTTTGGAATGGCTTCTTTCTTGCTGAGTAGCCTTTCAGGTTATGTCGATATGGGACTCGTTTTACTGTGGATATAGATACTTTTGTACCTGTTTCCTCCAGCATCTTCACAAGGTCCTTTGCTGTTGTTCTGGGATTGATTTGCACTTTTCGCACCAAAGAACTTTCATCTCTAGGAGACAGAACGAGTCTCCTCCCTGAGCGGTGTCACGCCCTGACCATAGAGATGCTTTTTAGTCTCTGTTTTGGTTAGGCCAGGGTGTGACTCGGGTGGGCATTCTATGTTCTTTTTTCTATGTTTTGTATTTCTTTGTTTTTGGCCGGGTATGGTTCTCAATCAGGGACAGGAGATACTGGAAGGCAAGGGACGCTGGGCACAGGCTGGGGAGTATCTCCGTCCACAGGAGGAACTGGAGGAAAGCTAAGGCTGAGCGGAAACACTACGAGGAGTTGGCATGGCTGGCAAGGAAGCCCGAGAGGCAGCCCCAAAAATGTCTTGGGTGGGTGGGGGCACACGGGGAGTGTGGCAGAGTCAGGAGTCAGACCTGAGCCATCTCCCTGTGCTTATCGTAAGGGGCCAAGGATGGAACCAGAGCCGGTCAGGGCGAAATTGGAGGTGAGCGACAGAAGCGAGGGAAAGACAGTGAAGGAGTTAATGGGGAGATTGGAGGAGAGAGTAATGAGGGAGTTGCTGTGTTGGTGCATGAGGCACGACATCCGCCCAATGGAGCGTGTCTGGGATTTGATGTCACCTGAGTCAGCTCTCTATACTTGTTCTGGTGTGAGGTGTGTGCTAGCCGTCTGGTGAAGACTGTGCCAGCCCCACGCACCAGGCCTCCTGTGCGCCTCCCTAGCCCTGCACGTCCTGTGCCAGCTCGGCGCTACAGCTCTCCAAGACTTACCATGGCGGGCATCGTACTGGTCAGGCACCGTGTTATGCGGTGGAGCGCACAGTGTCTCCGGGACGTGTTCTTAGCCCGGTGCGTTATATCCTAGCTCCCCGCATCCACCGGGCTAGGGTGAGGATCCAGCCAGGACAGATGGTGCCAGCCCTGCTCTCCAGACCTCCAGTGCATCTCCTCGGGCCAGGATATCCTGCGTCGTTGCTGCGCACTGTGTCTCCCGTGTGTCTGCACAGCCCAGTGTGTCCTGTACCTGCGCCCCGCACGTGCCGGGTGAAAATCACCATCCAGCCAGGACGGGTTGTGCAGGCCCTTAGTCGAGACCTCCAGTGCGCCTCCACGGCCCGGTCTATCCTGTGCCTCCTCCAAGGACCAGGCTGTCTCTCCGTCTCCTTCCTCCAGAGTCTCCCTCCAGCCCGGAGCAGCCAGAGTCTCCCTCCAGCCCGGAGCAGCCAGAGTCTCCCTCCAGCCCGGAGCAGCCAGAGTCTCCCTCCAGCCCGGAGCAGCCAGAGTCTCCCTCCAACCCGGAGCCGCCAGAGTCTCCCTCCAGCCCGGAGCCGCCAGAGTCTCCCTCCAGACCGGAGCCGCCAGAGTCTCCCTCCAGACCGGAGCCGCCAGAGTCTCCCTCCAGCCCGGTGCCGCCAGAGTCTCCCTCCAGCCCGGTGCCGCCAGAGTCTCCCTCCAGCCCGGAGCTGCTAGAGTCTCCCTCCAGCCCAGAGTGCCGGAGCCTCCCGCCTGTCCTGCGCTGCCAGAGCCTCCCTTCACTCCGGCGCTGCCAGAGCCGCCCTTCACTCCGGAGCTGCCAAAATCGCAGCCCCTCAGTCCAGAGGCGCCCCTCAGTCTAGAGGCGCCCCTCAGTCCAGTGGCGCCCTCTATGAGGGTCTTCAGTCCACGTCCCGCACAAGAGCCTCCGCCGTAAGAGGGCCCACCCAGACCCTCCCCTTTAGAGTCAGGTTTTGCGGCCGGAATCCGCACCTTTGGAGGGGGGGGGGGGTACTGTCACTCCCTGACCATAGAGAGGCTTTTTGTTCTCTATTTTGGTTAGGCCAGGGTGTGACGAGGGTGGGCGTTCTATGTTCTTTTATCTATGTTTTTGTATTTCTTTGTTTTTGGCCGGGTATGGTTCTCAATCAGGGACAGCTGTCTGTCGTTGTCTCTGATTGAGAACCATACTTAGGTAGCTCTTGCCCACATGGGTTTTGTGGGTAGTTATTTTCTGTTTAGTGTGTTTTGCACCTGACGGTGCTGTTTCGGTTGTTTCTTTTGTTCCTTGCTGTATTTATTGTTCAGTTTATTAAAATAATGATGAACACTTACCACGCTGCATCTTGGTCCTCACCTTCTTCCACCAACGGTCGTTACAAGCGGTGTGACGGCTGCGTGGTCCTATGGTGTTCATACTTAGCTGCAGAATCTGGACCCCTACAAATCAGCCGGGCTAGACAATCTGGACCCTCTCTTTTTTAAATTATCTGCCGAAATTGTTGCAACCCCTATTACTAGCCTGTTCAACCTTTCTTTTGTATCGTCTGAGATTCCCAAAGATTGGAAAGCTGCCGTGGTCATCCCCCTCTTCAAAGGGGGAGACACTCTAGACCCAAACTGCTACAGACCTATATCTATCCTACCCTGCATCTCCAAGGTCTTCGAAAGTGAAGTTAAGAAACAGATTACTGACCATTTTGAATCACATCATACCTTCTCCGCTATGCAATCTGGTTTCCGAGCTGGTCATGGGTGCACCTCAGCCACGCTCAAGGTCCTTAACGATATCATAACCGCCATCGATAAGAGACATTACTGTGCAGCTGTATTCATTGACCTGGCCAAGGCTTTCGACTCTGTAAATCACCACATTCTTATTGGCAGACTCAACAGCCTTGGATTCTCAAATGATTGCCTCGCCTGGTTCACCAACTACTTCTCTGATAGATCTCAGCATGTCAAATCGGACGGCCTGTTGTCCGGACCTCTGGCAGTCTCTATGGGGGTGCCACAGGGTTCAACTCTCGGGCCGACTCTCTTCTCTGTATACATCAATGATGTCGCTCTTGCTGCTGGTGATTCTCTAATCCACCTCTACGCAGACGACACCATTCTCTATACTTCTGGCCCTTCTTTGGACACTGTGTTAATTAACTAACCTCCAGACGAGCTTCAATGCCATACAACTCTCCTTCCGTGGCCTCCAACTTCTCTTTAATGCAAATAAAACTAAATGCATGCTATTCAATCGATCACTGCCCGCACCTGCCCGCCCATCCAGCATCACTACTCTGGACGGCTCTGACTTAGAATACGTGGATAACTACAAATACCTAGGTGTCTGGCTAGACTGTAAACTCTCCTTCCAGACTCACATTAAGCATCTCCAATCAAAAATGAAATCTAGATTTGGCTTCCTACTTTGCAAACAAAGCTTTCTTTACTCATGCTGCCAAACATACCCTCGTAAAACTGTCCATCCTACCGATCCTTGACTTCGGAGCTGTCATCTATAAAATAGCCTCCAACACTCTACTCAGCAAACTGGCTGTAGTCTATCACAGTGCCATCTGTTTTGTCACCAAAGCCCCATATACTACCCACCACTGCGACTTGTACGCTCTTGCTTCATACTCGTCGCCAAACCCACTGGCTACAGGTTATCTACAAGTCTCTGCTAGGTAAAGCCCTGCCCTATCTCAGCTCGCTGGTCCCCATAGCAGCACCCACTCGTAGCACGCGCTACAGCAGGTATATCTCACTGGTCAACCCCAAAGCCAATTCCTCCTTTGGTCGCCTTTCCTTCCAGTTCTCTGCTGCCATTGACTGTAACGAACTTTAAAAAAAATCACTGAAGCTGGAGATTCCCATCTCCCTCACTAGCTTTAAGAACCAGCTGTCAGAGCAGCTCACAGGTCACTGCACCTGTTCATAGCCCATCTGTATACAGCCCATCTATCTACCTCATTCCCATACTGTATTTATTTTTCTCCTTTTGCACCACAGTATCTCTACTTGCACATCCATCTTTTGCACATCCTACCATTCCAGTGTTTAATTGCCATATTGTAATTACTTCGCCACCATGGCCTATTTATTGCCTTAACTCCCATATTTGACCTTATTTGCACTCACTGTATATAGACTTTGTTTTCTTTTTTTCTACTGTATTATTGACTGTATGTTTTGTTCATTCTGTGTGTAACTCTGTTGTTTTATGTGTCGAACTGCTATGCTTTATCTTGGCCAGGTCGCAGTTGCAAATGAGAACTTGTTCTCAACTAGCTTACCTGGTTAAATAAAGGTGAAATAAAAAAAATAAAAAAATACTTGCATACTATTGTTTGTACAGATGAATGTGGTACATTCAGGCATTTGGAAATTGCTCCCAAGGATGAACCAGACTTGTGGAGGTCTACAATTTTTTCCTGAGGTCTTGGCTGATTTCTTTTGATTTTCCCATGATGTCAAGCAAAGAGGCACTGAGTTTGAAGGTAGGCCTTGAAATACATCCACAGGTACACCTCCAATTGACTCAAAGTATGTCAATTAGCCTATCAGAAGCTTCTAAAGCCAGGACATCCTTTTCAGGAATTTTCCAAGCTGTTTAAAGGCAATCTGTCTGTAAACAATTGTTTGAAAAATTACTTGTGTCATGCAGAAAGTAGATGTCCTAACCGACTTGCCAACACTATAGTTTGTTAACAATAAATTTGTGAAGTGGTTGAAAAACAAGTTTTAATGACTTCAACCTAAGTGTATGTAGACTTCCGACTTCAACTGTACATAACACTCTTTACTTTCATATCACATATAACATCATTTCACAAATGAATAATACACACTTACTGTAGACTGTTTTATGACAGTTTCAGCCAACAGTATTTTTCAGTGACAACATATTTCTGGTGGCCATCTTCTGTTACACACAGGTTGTAACGCCCTGGTCTTAGTATTTTGTGTTTTCTTTATTATTTTGGTCAGGCCAGGGTGTGACATGGGTTTATTATGTGGTGTGTTTTGTCTTGGTGTTTTTGGTAGGTATTGGGATTGTGGTATAGTGGGGTTTTCTAGAAAAGTCTATGGTTGCCTGAAGTGGTTCTCAATCAAAGGCAGGTGTTTATCGTTGTCTCTGATTGGGAACCATATTTAGGCAGCCATATTCTTTGAGTGTTTCTTGGGTGATTGTTCCTGTCTCTGTGTTTGTTTGCACCAAATAGGCTGTTTAGGTTTTCATGTTACATTTTTGTATTGTTCGTGTTTCATCTTCATTAAAGATGTATCGAATTAACCACGCTGCATTTTGGTCCTCCTCTCCTTCACCGCAAGAAAACCGTAACACAGGTGTTCAGAGCATTCTATATAGCACTTTACCACAGGTATTTGGAGCATGCTGGATAGCTAATTATCACAGGTGATCAGAGCATGCTAGATAGCTAATTAGCACAAGTGATCAGAGCATGCAAGATAGCTAATTATCACAGGTGATCAGAGTATGCTAGATCGCTAATTATCACAGGTGATCAGAGCGTGCTAGATAGCTATAGCACAGGTGATCAGAGCGTGCTAGATAGCTAATTAGCACAGGTGATCAGAGCGTGCTAGATAGCTAATTAGCACAGGTGATCAGAGCATTCTAGATAGCTAATTATCACAGGTAATCAGAGCGTGCTAGATAGCTAATTATCACAGGTGATCAGAGCGTGCTAGATAGCTCATTAGCACAGGTGGTCCCTCTGTCTTCTGTCTGTCTTCTGTAAACACGTGCTGTCACGTGGATATTTGGCCATGTGGGATGTTATTTCTCACATATATCAAAGATAAGGTCCTTATGCTTCCAAAAACGTACTGCGAGCCATCCGTGTTAATGGTCAAACTGAGCGTCGGGGCTCTTAACAACCCCACCCACCTCCACCACGGAAGACACCTTCACCCAAGGACTCTTATGTGTAATGTAATGGAGCTGAGAGTAAAGATCAAGGGCTGGCCTACAAGCATGCATTTTATGGTCAATAGCTCAATAGCAATAGATTTGTGATGGAGGACATACTACTAATTTCCGCATACTAGTTATCTACAATATGTTTGCCAAGATAGAAATTGCATTTGTGAATGTGGCGATGTGAAATATCACTACTTCCCCTTTAAAAAGTAATGTATTTTCTCATGTTTCATTATCAATTTTGCCACTTTCGAAAAGCAAATACCCTAAATATGCTAAATAGACACACCCTACATATATTAATAACAACTGAAATTAATCAAACTTACCATATTGTTTACCGTTGATTCCTTGTGATATTTTGAAAGCCTTTCAAATAAGTTGTGCCTGGTAGTTTAGTTACCAATTAGCAAAAAAGTTTAATAAAACTGCAGAGGACTGTTCGTTTTCTTTTTGTTTCCATCGTTGTAGTCCCCTGTGTAATGACTCAATTCCTCTCTACTCAAACACACGTTGAAGTGCAACTAAAATTCCCCTTGCAGCTAAAGTTAGTCAGATGTGTTCATCAAGCTGGTTGGTTGCCTCAATCAGGTGGGATTATGGGTAGTCAGTGTTGGGGCATGTTATTAGGGAAGTTCTCCTCTGATTTCCTTCCCACTTTCTGTAATTCATTAATTTTTATACTTTCATATGCCATGCATATAGAGATTAAAGGCAGAATCAGTTAAACATTTTGTGAATCATTATTTTATTACTGTATTGTTACCTTACTCTCCGCAGCAGGATAGGAGACTGAGACAGGATATTTATTTTTATTTTCATTTTATTTCACCTTTATTTAACCAGGTAGGCGAGTTGAGAACAAGTTCTCATTTGCAACTGCGACCTGGCCAAGATAAAGCATAGCAGTGTGAACAGACAACAACACAGAGTTACACATGGAGTAAACAATTAACAAGTCAATAACACAGTAGAAAAAAAGGAGGAGTCTATATACATTGTGTGCAAAAGGCATGAGGAGGTAGGCGAATAATTACAATTTTGCAGATTAACACTGGAGTGATAAATGATCAGATGGTCATGTACAGGTAGAGATATTGGTGTGCATATAAGCATTGCAGTACAGCAAACATAATCAGTCAGTATTAGAGATGAAAATTCATATCTAAACATTCTCACCAGATACATTACATTTACTGTAAACCTTAAAACCAGATACATTACATTTACGGTACACCTTAAAACCCATCTTTAAGATAATTGTCACAGGTGATCAGAGCATGCTCGATAGCTAATTATCACAGGTGATTAGAGCGTGCTAGATAGCTAATTATCACAGGTGATCAGAGCATTTAACAACAATTTACAATTTGCAATTTACAACAATCACCACATTAAAAGATCAACACTACCCGCTGGGCACTGATGTCAATTCAAAGTCCATTCCATCTTGTTTCCATGTCATTTCAATGAAATGATGTGGAAACAACGTTGATTCAACCAGTGTGTGCCCAGTGGGTTAGGTGTATTCAAAGTGTAAAATTTCAAAGAATCTTCTTGAAGAGATTACTGTATTGTTTTTGAGTGTCTCTGACTGTCTGACACCATAGCCACAGATTCCCATTCCGCCATCTGAGCTAAATCAAACAGAATCTTCATAGATTAATTGAGGAAGTTCTCCATTGGTTTGCTTCCCCCTTTTTGCCATTAATGACATTACCCAATGATTACACAATCATTACACAATCACAAAAAAGGACAATGCTAAGCATTCTTAACAAATGGCGAAAAATCATTGTGTTTGTCCTTTTTCAAAGAGTCTCCTTGAAGAGATTACTGTATTGTTTTTGACTGTCTGTTACCAGTACACTCCTTAGGCTAAACCAAAAGTATTGCTGCGCTTGAGGATTTGTTGGCCACTCCATCACTGACCGCCTATACAACCTCTTCCTGAGTCTCAGGTACTTTGAGTGACTGGGGACTTTTTCCAGGAAAATCAAGACAATCACATCATCTCTCTCATCCATAAGTCGCTGATGGGCCATGTAGAATGCGGTCTTGAAGTCCCCGCTCTTGATGTACTTGTTCGTCAGTATGAACACGGTTCTCTTGCTCTGGTGAATGCTCTGAGACAGGTTGTCGATCAGGGGGCAGCCAGGGATCCAGTCTCGTTCCTCCAGACACAGCTGTAAGGGGTGGTCCCCGTGGTCCTCCAGCTGAACAAGCAGCTCCTTAAGCACCCACTCAGATACCTCCGGGTCCTTCTTGTCGTATACCACGAAGGCGTCGTAGGCAGTGCTCGGCGAGGACAGGCGTCTGTAGCCTTTGAACTTGGCCAGGAGGAAATGGTAGAGGTACCACACGTCCCAGAGGAAGAGGTGGCTGGAGATGGAGAGGGCGATGAAGCTGAGCACCAGGGATGTGAGTAGGATGTAAAGGATGATGGATAGGTAGTTATGCTGGCAGGCCTGCAGTTCTAGGTCCAGGGAGATGACCGGATGACCCCTCTGGGCTCCTGGAGCAGCACAGGTCACAGCGGTGGCCAGTCTGGGGATGTTCACCATGGTGCGGTTCAGCCACATCACAAACATGAGGGCGTTACAGTTGCACATGAACTTGTTGTTGTTCAGGACTAATGTGTCCATTTGATCGACAACATCATCAGGGATGCTGGTCTGCTCAATGTTTTGAATGTTATTGAAGCTGAGATCCAGATTCTTCAAACTAAAGGCGTCCTTGAGGAAATACGCAGAGAGTTTGGATATTTGATTTCTGCGTAAGAGGAGAGTCTTGAGAGATTTGGTGCAGTTGGAGAGCTCTGGGGGAACTGTTGATATGCTATTACTACTGAGATCTAAGACCTCTAAGTACTGTAGAATAATCAGCTTCTCCCAACTAAATATCTTCAATCTGTTGTTGTTAATGTAGAGATTAGTGAGTTTGTCTGGCAGGCCCTGGAAGACTTGCTGAGGGATGAAGTTGAGGTTGTTGTGAGAGATGTCTAGGACCCTCAGATTTAGCAGTTTTTTGAAGTAGTCTATGTATCTTGTATCACCATCTCTCCAAAGCATATCTAAACGGTTACCTTTGAACTCTAACTCCTCCAGAGAGAGACTCTCCAGCTCTGTGTTGGTGGATGTAGAAATCTTATTATAGTTCATTAGTAATCTCTTCAGATTGGTCAATTTTTTTGTGAAATTAAGCATGTGGGTCAAACCCTCTGATTCAAAGTAATGATTGTTGTTGCTTATGTCTAAGATAACTAAACTTCTCAGTTCCTGAAACGCTGTGGAATAGAGAAGGTCCAGACGATTGAATGAGAAGTCAAGATACTGTAAATTAGTGAGGAAAGTAAACTCAGAACCATTTAGACTTTGGCTCATTGCATTTCCAGAGAGATTTAGGCATCTAAGGTCAGCAAGGTTCAAGAATCTGGAGTGAAGGAAAAATATATTATTCCTGCTGATATCCAGGGTTTTTCCAAACTTGCTGCACTGGGTATTGACGAATGAATTCAGCGTGCCATCCTCCTTGTCCTTGTATTTGCAGCTGCGAGCATACTCATCGTATCTAAAATAATGAATCTCTCTCACTTCTCCATTGCTGTTATGCCCAGAATCTGACATTGGGGAGCCATGTATGGCTTCTCCTCCTGAAAAGGCAACAGACTGACCACTTTCAGAGGGGGATGATATTTTGTTGTCAGATAAATTTATTATTTTGAAGCTTTTCAGTTCCATTAGAATGCTGAGGTTGGTTATTTTGATGAAGTTGGTGCCCAAGTCAATGACCTCCAGGTTCTTTAGATGAATCAGTGGGCTGATGTCTTCGAGGGTGAGTTGCTGGAAGACGAAGGCCCTAATGCGGAGTACTTTCAAGGATTTCAGGAAGGAAAATGAGGAACTAAGGTGCAGTGTAGCTGGATACCTCTGCAGCTCGTAGTTAAAAGACAGGTCCAGTTCTTCCAGGTTGGGTAGAGCTCGTGGGAAGTAAGTAAATGCTATCTCTCGAGCTAAAAAGTTGGTTGAGAGATCAAGTACTCGCAGCTCTTTACAGTTCTGAAACCACTCTCTAAGCACATACGTGAGGGAGTTACTATGCAGGCGTAGTATCCTCAGTTTGGTCAACGTTTTAAAGGTGTTTTTGTCTATCTGAAGTGAATTGTTAGGACACGGAATACAAGGAAACGGTGCATTGTAACAGCGCGGGCAGTTTCCGCTCAGGTCAAGTATCTCCAATTGGGTTAGGTTATGAAAATCTTTGTCAGTAACCATTTCAATCTTGTTATTATAGAGATACAACTCTCTGAGACTTGTCGGTAATCTTGGGGGAATGTAGGATAAGTTATTTGACTTGAGGGATAGGAGAGTCATGTTACCGAGCTGTAAAAATGCTCCCTCCTCAATTTGATAGGAAACATTACATGGGTTACGATAGTAACAATTTTGACCCAGGTAAAGAATCTGTATGTTAGTGATGTCAGAGAGGTTCCTTTTCAGAATGGTATATATTTTATTCACCTCTAGACTGAGCAGAATGAGGTTCGGAGGGAGACCCTTTGGGATGGTGGAAAGCTGATTCCCATCCAAATACAGAGCCTTCAGATTCCTCAGGTCTTTGAAGGTGTCCGTCTTGATAGTCACACTCTCTGTGCACATGCGGTCCTTGGGGCCGATCTTGATGGGCACGCAGTTACAGCGCATGTCGATCTCGGTGAGGTTCTCCAGGCCCTGGAAGGACGTTGAGTTAATGTGAGGGATGTGGTTGATGGTGAGGGTCAGGTTGGTGGTGTTTCTGGGGATGTCCTTTGGGACCTCTAGAAGTCCTCTCTCAGTGCAATCTACGTTGACCATGGTGTTGTTGCTGGCCAGGGTGACGTCACAGGGTAGGGTTTTGGGGTACCAGCTTCCAGCTCCCAGCACAGAGGAGCACCACAGGCCCAGCAGTATCACCCCACACACATGGAAAGATGCACAATCTGACCTCTGGGGGAACAGGACGGTGTTATTAGTAGAGGGATAATGATAACACAATCTGACCTCTGGGGGAACAGGACTGTGTTATTAGTAGAGGGATAATGATAACACAATCTGACCTCTGGGGGAACAGGACTGTGTTATTAGTAGAGGGATAATGATAACACACACTGACCTCTGGGGGAACAGGACGGTGTTATTAGTAGAGGGATAATGATAACACAATCTGACCTCTGGGGGAACAGGACTGTGTTATTAGTAGAGGGATAATGATAACACAATCTGACCTCTGGGGGAACAGGACTGTGTTATTAGTAGAGGGATAATGATAACACACACTGACCTCTGGGGGAACAGGACGGTGTTATTAGTAGAGGGATAATGATAACACACACTGACCTCTGGGGGAACAGGACTGTGTTATTTCTAGAGGGATAATGATAACACACACTGACCTCTGGGGGAACAGGACTGTGTTATTTCTAGAGGGATAATGATAACACAATCTGACCTCTGGGGGAACAGGACGGTGTTATTAGTAGAGGGATAATGATAACACACACTGACCTCTGGGGGAACAGGACTGTGTTATTTCTAGAGGGATAATGATAACACAATCTGACCTCTGGGGGAACAGGACAGTGTTATTTCTAGAGGGATAATGATAACACAATCTGACCTTTGGGGGAACAGGACAGCGTTATTCCTAGAGGGGTAATGATAACACAGGGCCTTCGTCAGAGCTTTTAAAGCTTCCGTTTAAGGACACGGCCTTCGTCAGAGCTTTTAAAGCTTCCGTTAGGAAAATGGCCTTCGTCAGAGCTTTTAAAGCTTCCGTTAGGAAAACGGCCTTTATCAGAGCTTTGAAAGCTTCCGTTAGGATCACGGCCTTCGTCAGAGCTTTTAAAGCTTCCGTTAGGAAAACGGCCTTCGTCAGAGATTTTTAAAGCTTCCGTTAGGATCACGGCCTTCGTCAGAGCGTTTTTTGACGAAGGCTGTGAGTCCGATACGTAAGCTTGTTAAAGATCAGTGATACGGTTTCCTTTTTCATTCACCTCTATTGAGTCCTTTATAATCATGGTTAATTAAGAGTCTATTGGCCCACACATGCATCAATCTAAGTAACATGATTAAAACAAATCCCCATCAAAATCTGTCAGTTTAATTTCAGAGAAATCCAATATTTTTGTCTCAATTCGCCACATCTACCTATGCTGGTCTTCTGCATCTGCAGTGGAAGGTGTCCAAGCTACAGTGATGTTTGTCAGACCATGAGATGTCCTGAAAGTCAGTCTTCTCCCGAAAAATGTATGTAGTGTCCGAACAGTTTGGCCTTCAAAACGACTATAACCTCTATCCTTTCCATAGAGTGGTTATAATAGTTGGAAGGCCAAACCGTTTAGTGTTTTCTGTTTTGCTCTACAGCCTGTCTGAAGGTAACCAATGCAAACAAATGGAAGTATGGAGGTTGTTTTGTGCCAACACAAATACGAGGTTAAATATGTGTCCAAAAAACAAAAATATGTACTGAGCTTTCTTGTATCTCCTAGATTATTTATTTCTAGATGTCTGATTCAATGTGTCTCTGTAGTAGCAAAAGCCAAATTCAATGTTATTGAATTTATACCTAAAGGGGTCCTAAAATCCCAAATTAAATAACTAAATGATCCATGGTACGACCATCGTGTTAGCTTAGATGTTAGAAACAGAGGTTAGTCCCCAGTTTAGAGGTTATTTCCCGTTTAGAGGTTAATTCCCAGTTTAGAGGTTAATTCCCAGTTCAGAGATTCATCCCCAGTTTAGAGGTTCATCCCCAGTTTAGAGATTCATCCCCAGTTTAGAGATTCATCCCCAGTTTAGAGATTCATCCCCAGTTTAGAGATTCATCCCCAGTTTCTTCATTTTCATCAATCTTTTTTTTCTCCTTGCACAATGGATGTGCATGCTACACCCTATATGAACTGTATTATCATATTAAATGTATAACCATATGAAATATATTACCATGTTAAATGTATTACCATATTACATGTATTATCATGTGAAATGTATTACCATATTACCATATTAAATGTATTACCATATTAAATGTATTACCATATTACCATATTACATGTATTACCATATTACCATATAAAATGCATTACCACATTAAATGTATTACCATATTACCATATTAAATGTATTACCATATTACCATATTAAATGTATTACCATATTACCATATAAAATGCATTACCACATTAAATGTATTACCATATTACCATATTAAATGTATTACCATATTACCATATTAAATGTATTACCATATTGCCACATTAAATGTATTACCATATTTCCATATTAAATGTATTACCATATTTCCATATTAAATGTATTACCATATTACCATATTAAATGTATTACCATATTGCCACATTAAATGTATTACCATATTACCATATTAAATGTATTACCATATTAAATGTATTACCATATTACATGTATTACCATATGAAAGGTATTCTTACCATCATGTGTGGATAAGTTCTCACGGTTCAGTTCTCTCTTACTGTAAAATAAAAGGAGTACTAAGAACGATAAAATGTTCATGTGAAAACACAGGCTGATGGAACAAAGGACAACAGATGTGCGAGTGAAAGTGTCTTTAATAGTTTCCACTTCCCTTTAGGCAGATGCTAGACACCTATCTATCAATAGGCACATAGTACAACTGTTGCCTAAGGTCAAGTTCCTAAAATCTAAATTGTTAAATCAATCAATGTTGTCTATTTCTGGTGCAGGCTTAATTGAAGCACTTGATCAGCATTTTCTGTATGTAGGCTTTCTTGGTTTATAAATCCAATACTATACATTCAATAGCTTAATTTACATATATATATTTACATATATATATTTTTTAAATAATTTAAGCAGTTTGCAGCAGTACTGATTAATTGTGTGTGAATGGAGCTTCTTTCAAGCATGTGCTCATCCTTGATTTTTAACATTTATTGATAGGAATATGCATATAGTTTGTCTTATTTATGAAAGCATTGCGGTCTTCAAAATGTTCTGCCTTAATATTAAATCTAAAGAGGGATTAAAGTGGATTTTCCCCCCCAAACGATCTACACAACCTACTCCACATTTTGAAAGTGAAAGAAAAATTATATTCAAACAAAGATGTCTTGATTGCATATGTCTTCACACCCCAGAGTTAATGCCTGGTGGAATCATGATCATGACAAACTCTCCAGTCCCTGCCGGTGACAAGCATACCCATACCATGATGCTGCCACCAAATACAGAGGGTTTCACATTGTGATGTGTTGTATTCAAGTTTTTAATTTAGGCAAAAAATTACATTTCTTTGCCATGTTGTGTTGCAGAATGACTTAAGGGCCTTGTTGCAAACAGAATGTGGATTTAGGGCTTCCTTCTTTTCAAGTTGTCATACAGGTTAGTAATGTGGTGAATGAAATTTTGTAAAACACTAAGTATTTGGTGGTAGCATCATGTTATGGGTATGCTTGCCACTGGCAGGGACTGGGGAGTTTGTCAGGATCAAAGGAAATATGAAAGGAGCAAAGCCAAGGTAAAAAGTTAAAGGAAAAGGTGCCTTAGGTCTCTATTCAATGCGTATTGCAGAAGTTCAGCTTTACAGCGTGATTTAAATTTTAAAGCAATGTTCCCATGTTAGCGGAGACTGCATTCAGTATGTTGCCCTAAGATTTGTGAAAAGTTGATAAAAATTATTAAAAATGATTCACAGCTGTAATTGTTGCCAAAACTGCTTTCACCAAGTGTTAACTTGTGAATAAACATGCAATCAAGACATCTTAGTTTTCAATTTGGCATTTATTTGGAAGAATTTCAATACATTTCATTTCACATTTAGATGTAATTTTAAGGTAGTAAAATGTGAACTTTGCGAAGGGTGTGTAGACTTTGACTATAGGCATATAGTATAAATGATTGATTATTAATCATATTGTATAAAAGGAGGAAACGTGTTTACTGGAGGCATGTGCTGACACATTTCTCTATTTTGTTACCACAGTTTCAGGTTCATTTTTTCTGTAAATGAAAGTGAAACAAACCTAGGTTTAGAGAAACACATCACACAAATTTCCATCAGTTGGGTGTGCATGCAGGGACAACTGGAACATTAGCTAGTGGCTGCAGTGAAGAACAGCGCTGTCTGTGCCTGGCAAGGTTAGAATACACCATGGAGACACACTCTCCAGCTTCCAAACAGTAAATAATTAAACATGGTTATTCAATCAAACATGGTCCAGGAGAGTTGTTGGTATAAATTATGAGAAAGATGAAATAAGCTCCCTTCACTCATGCAGAAAGGGGCTTGGCTTTAGAGAACAAGAAAACAATATTTGTGAAATATTTTGAAATTGATCATTGAAAATTGAAATGTACCTTTACATTGTATTTGTTATCAGAAGAATAAAGGAGACCATAATCAGGTTGCAGCGTTTTAAACCTTTAATATGTTACAGTGCTGACTACCTAAAGGACAGGAAAGTACTCAGTGATCATGTGCAAAGATTCATAAACTACGGCGGATTCAGCAAATGAAAAAGATTGAGGTCACAATATCACATAATATAATTTATTGTCTTCCACATTGATTTGTCTAGAGCTCTTTGTCATATAATATGTATCATGTGTAAAATAATATCTCAATACAATGAATACAAATATAATGCAGATCCATTAGAGGTCTATCTACACATTACACCCCATTATCAATTTGTAAAAGTATACTTATCAAGTAATATCAGTGTATATATCCTAAGGTGAATTATGTTCTGGTCAGAGGCCTGAATATAATCTCTTTTAAAAGTGTCATCACGATTCAGAAAAGGCAAAGTTATGTCACAGCAGTTCACATTGGTTTGAGTCGAATAAACCCATGTCTCTAATGTATGGCTTTGAAATCACTAATCAGAAAGACAACCATGTTGTTCTGTTTACTTGTAAGGGAGTGTTGTAATTGAGCAACTCAGTGTATTGACAATAGCAGACATGGTGGTAGAGTGATGTGTCATCAGGGGAACTGCCCGAAGCCGTTTCAGCAGTTACAAGCAGACATAACTGATGACGACCTCGTCACCTTGGCTACCAGCTCGTCACCTTGGCTACCAGCTCGTCACGTTGGCTACCAGCTCGTCCACCTTGGTTACCAGCTCGTCCACCTTAGCTACCAGCTCGTCCATCTTGGCTACCAGCTCGTCATCTTGGCTATCAGCTCGTCACCTCCAGCTCGTCACCTTGGCTACCAGCTCATCCACCTTGGCTACCAGCTCGTCCACCTTGGCTACCAGCTCGTCTACATTGGCGACCAGCTCATCCACCTTGGCAACCAGCTCGTCTACCTTGGCTACCAACTCGTCACCTTGGCTACCGACTAGTCACCTTGACTACCAGCTCGTCCACCTTGGTTACCAGCTCGTCCACCTTAGTGACCAGCTCGTCCACCTTGGCGACCAGCTCGTCCACCTTGGTGACCAGCTCGTCCACCTTGGCGACCAGCTCGTCCACCTTGGCGACCAGCTCGTCCACCTTGGCGACCAGCTCGTCCACCTTGGCGACCAGCTTGTCCACCTTTAGAGACCAGCTCGCGCAGACCGGCTCTCATGGCTAAAGCCCTCCACCAGTGACATGCAGGCCTTTGTTAAGCAGCAGAGCATGTGGAAACTCAGGGTGAGCAGGGTGCACCAGGGCCATGTGACTACAGGCGCTGCCTCGCTCTAGGGCCTTCATGGAGAGCAGCTGGCTGAATCTCCACAGGTCGGGCTACCTGACCTCTGACCTTTGGACCTCTCTCTGGCCCCCTCCCTGACCTACACTGGAGCGCACCAGGGCCATTATCTAAAGGGAATCTCTCTGTGTGTCTGGGACCCCCTTGGGGAGGCTGTAAGTCTTCCCTTCAGTGAGTTCACATGGGCCAGCATTGTTCCCAGACTCATGTCACTCACAGTCACAACACTGGCCATGTTGAGCTGTTCAGCCACAGTGGAGGGTTCAGCTCCAGAGGTGTATAGAGAGATTGTGTTCTCTACCTCAACACTGAAGTGCTATAGGGAGTGATTGGGTTCTTTGACCTCCAGAGAACGGCTATGGGATGGGGTTTTCTCTACCTTCATCTACATCGTCCCCAACCATGTTGGTCTTCCTCTTGGGGAAGCATTGAATGAAGGGCCCGTGGCACCTCCTCCAGGCTCATCCACCACCTCCTGGGGTGCAGTCTGGGTAGTGGCATGGCTCGGAGCTGCTTGGCATCCAGTGATGCTGGCAGCAAGATGGAGGCGCCTCTGAAAAGCCTCCTGCCAGAGGACTGAGAGCTAACTGATCTAACAGACCATACTGAGCCCTGAGACAAGCTCTTGGAAAGTGTCTTGGAAAAAGCTAATCTCCCCTCTGTGGCTTGGTGGGGTCATCGGGTGACGGGAGTCTCTGGGCGCTCCTCCCGTTCAGAGTGGCTTTTGTTTTTTCCAGCAGCGCTTCGAGGCTCCCAGATCCAGGGTGTGATGCTGTTCCAGCTCCTCCTCAACATCCGACTCCTGAGGCTGCTTGTGATACGTTCACATGGGTGTACGCTTGAGAGGAATGCCTGGGTGCAGTGTGGGAAGGACTCAGGGCTGTGGCACCCCTGCTGCTTTGGCACTCTGGGAACACTGGACTCTGGACATGCTGCTGCTACTGGTAAATGATGGTAGTGAGTTGGTGGTGGTGGCGGCGGCGTTTACCTCAGAGAGAGCTGAGGAGGAGTCTTTCCCACCAGCCATCTCCAGCTGTGTACAAGCTACACTAGGGGGAGCAGAAATACAAAGAGAATCGTTAAGCATCTCCCTGACAACGTAGTGCGTTGCTTTGATCTCTTATCACCCTTTCCTGTTTTCATCAGAGGACTTTTTTAGAAAGGTTTTTCCTCTAATTATGCTTTCACAACGTAGCTTGATTTCTAGAGAATGGTGTAAAATGGAACAACGTTGCATTTCAGCACTTTGACCAACTCTCCCTGCAGCAAGTGTTGTATAATGGACTGAGAAGGCCTCACGCACATGAATATTATTACAACAATCCTCTACACATCACAGGAGGTTGGTGGCACCTTAATTGGGGAGGACGGGCTCATGTT
The DNA here is from genome assembly GCF_036934945.1 of Oncorhynchus masou masou. NCBI lineage: Eukaryota > Metazoa > Chordata > Actinopteri > Salmoniformes > Salmonidae > Oncorhynchus > Oncorhynchus masou. The sequence continues at coordinate 8,631,059 of NC_088240.1, read as the reverse complement.
AATGACTGGAACGGAATCAGTGGAATGGTATCAAATATGTCAAACACATTGGTTTCCATGGTTTCCATGTGTTTTGATGCCATTCCATTCGCTCCTTTCCGGCCATTATTATGAGCCCTCCTCCACTCAGCAGCCTCCTGTGCTACACATGCATGCACTGTATTATTGTATAAATACTACTGACATTCTACTGTCTTTCTGTCTGAAGGGATAATCATACCCTGTCACTCCCCACTAGTGTATCATTTATCAACAGCCACACTTCCCTCCTGGAATTGTGTCTCCCAAAGCCACTTAAAAATCCACTTAAAAATGAGATTTTCCTGTGTTTTATACATATTTCCACACTATGAGGTTGGAATAATACTGGAACAAGACCTGTAAGCACACAGACGTCATAGGAAAACACTTATTTAGTTGTACCTGTGGTTTCTTTGATCTTGGGTATCCGGTGGCAGTCATCTCCTCGTACGGTACCGAACCCTGGCTCGGCACTGGTGGCTGCGTGGATCTTCCTCAGCAGGGTGGGGTCCATGGTCTGATGTCTAGCCTTGCCTTGCTGTGTGGCCTGGCCTTGGGTGCCATACGCCTTCTCCTCCCAATTCATATGGCCCATTCCCTTGAGGGAACACTCCGAAAGTAGATGCATGTTTTCTCCAGCGCAGAGGGGGGAGTCTCTGGGCGTCACACATCTGCTGCTTCCTGTACTGCAGCCAGCGTCTATGGAGGAACACTGTGAGCTCTGGAGGGAGTGGACACCCTCACTGCTCTGTAACGATGGCATGTGCTTACTAAGGTGGTACTCATATAGCCGTGTGACATCCTGCTCAGCTGAGGGGATCCTCGACTGCTGCTGCTGCCGGTCGCTGCTGGGTAAATTGGCTTCCTGGGTACTGTGGGGGTCTTTGGCATGGGAGTGTGAATCAGCGTCTAACCACTGGCTCCTTTCATCCCAGTCCTGCTTGTCTCCCTTAATTGTTACCCTGCCAGAGAGGGAGGCTTGTGAGTCATTCACACAGTCTGGGGAAAGATTGTTGGCCACTTTGTTTTCAGGCGGCCGGTGATATCTTGGGGGCTTCTCTCGATACGGATATGGCGTTCGCCCCAACTCGAATTGGTTCATGTACGGGGATTCCCTTACAATAGCATTATATTTGGGTGGCTCCCCTCTATTTGAGTGGACTTTGCTGTTTTGCTTTTCTTTTGAGTCACTGGTATCTCCCTGAATCCTGCCATCAGGGTCACTGTGCTTTCCTGGCTGCTTGCTCATCAAAGAGCCCATGTGCAGTTTGCTAAAGTAGTCGGTGGGGGACTTGGTCTCCATGGTCTCTGGCTCCATTTCTCCCCTTTCTGAGTATAGGTTCTGGGTGGATGACACACCCGAGGATTTGGCCCCTTCCTCTTTCTTCTTCTCCTCCTCCTCCTCCCCCTGGGTCTCCTGAGGGTCGTGCTGTATGGCCAGGGCCTTCCCGTCCTCATACTGTGTTACAGGCAACTCTATTTTCTCCTCAGTCAGAGTGTGGTAGCCCTCAGTGGTGGCCACAAACAGTCTCAGGTGGGTTTCAGACAGTTTCTGGGCAGCGACCAGCTCTGAGCTCTCTGTCATCTCAGAGGAGTTAGTCTCGTTGCCAGAGTCTGACGAGGACTCGGGGCTAAATGCCCTTGATATTTCTATACCTGTGTACCACAAAGAAACAGACATTTTATTAACAACTTCATCTGAGGCACCTGAGAGATATTATAAAATGGTACACATTTCATTGGTACAAAAAGAAAGCCATGAGTTGAAATGCATTTGTGCACCGTTTCATAAATTATAAAAACAAACAATAATAAACAATGATTCACAAAAAAAGCTCTGGAGACAAAATGAGTGTCACAGTAAATGTTTTACGTTCAAAATGAATGACACATTGCACACACAAAATGGAAACACAGAACAAAATGTTTTTTTTAATTGAAAAATCAACAACAACAAATGAAAAACGTTCATGTCTGGTTAATTTTCGTGGTGTTAATGAATAAACGTTACAGTAGTGTAAGAAGAAGAACCTGTGCTATTTTCTGACTGTGGTTTTGGGCTCTGCTCCTCAGAAGCTGCCAGGGCTTCCAGGGCCTGTAATGTGGACACCACAGCTTCGTCCAGGGCCCCCTCAAGGCCCTCCTCCACCTGTGTGGTGACTGAGTCTATGATGGACACTGGGATATTATCACGGGTCCCCTGGCTCTTCTTGACAGGCACCCGGCCCCCCCCGTGCTGCTCGTCCTCATCAGAGCGGTCCCTGAAGCCTGGGGGCGGGGCTGCGATGGCCAGGTTGAGGGAGTGAAGCAACACATCTTCGTTGTCTTTCTCGTCCTTACCCTCCCATGGCGGGGGCAGGGAGGTCAGGTCGATGATGTCATCGCTGGACCCAGAGAGCGTGAGGAACCTAGCCTTGTCCAGATCCCCCATCAGTCCCATGTCCTCCTCGCAGCTGATGTCCTCCTCGTCCTCGTCCGCGTCTGTGGTATCCGCATAGCAGATGTCGTGCAGCAGCGGCTCCTCACTGCACTCGGTGTGGCCGAAGATTTTGTCAGCGTACGGATATCCCTCCCCGGCCATCCCCATGAGATCCCTGCTGTTATAATCCTCATCTAGTCGCTCATACATGGGGTCGTGTAGAACCTCTGGGCCTTCCTCCATCAGCCTCTGGTAGCCCAGGTTCTGGGGGTTCACACTGTCTAACAGAGGATCCCCGAAGGTGAAGGAGACCTTGGCACTGCGGGGGGAGTCCTGGGGTTTGGGCCTGGGGACACAGAGGTAGGGTTGGGGATGTGTTGGACCACTGGTTCCCCCTCTGGCATCCACCCTCTCTGCCATTTGCATGCAGTACTGGGGCGGCTGCTGGATCTCAGTGATATAGCCAGGGTCCATGTAGTCTGTGTCTCTATTAGTGGAGGTCTCTCTGGTGCAGCGCTGGTTGTTGTGGTGCTGGTGCTCCTCACATCCCCTAAAGGAAGCACTGTATGTCCACTCTATGGCCTGGTAGACCTGCTTTACTCTGGAGTCATGGCCTGAGGATAGGAACCAAACCAGGGGTTGGTAATCAGGTTTCTGCAATAGCAGTTATATTGTATGGACTTTGAACTGTATAGAGTCTTGAGACTCACCGGTGTTGTCTACATTCCCTGGTTTGACCACGTTGAAGATGGAACGCCGAGAGTTCACCAGTAGTCTGTAGTATCCAGCAGTCAGACAGGCCAGATTCATTGCATCAGTGGACTCCATTAGCAGAGTGACGGGCTGGAAGGTAAGAGGTCAACAATGAACACACACTAACTGGAAATAGACTAAGATAGAGTAATGTCAAGAGCTGAATCAAGACAAGACTTAGTGTTATTCTAATGTTTCTCATTGAGCATTCATTTCCTTGCTCGATATTATTACAGAATATTATATTTTTGCTTATTAAGGCAAAGTACCAGAGGCTGTTTTTTTTTAGTTGTTGCATCAAATTAGCATTTCTGAGATTTTAGGGTATTTTTTGTATTAGTACTTTAAAAAGTAAACATAACATTTCTAAAACTTGATGTAGATGTATATTTTATTTTGTTTATCATACTGGCGTCATAAAAATGTAATGATTTTTAACCACGTTAAAATGGACAATAAATCCATAATTTCAAAGCTCACTGCAAGTAATGACACTTCATTTCAAAAATGTAAACTACGTAAATCACAAAAAGTAATTATTGAGATATAAATATAAGCCATAAACAATAACAAAAAGTAATTATTGAGAGGGCCATAAACAATAACTAGTAATGCTACATGCTCAAAGAAAGGTTCAAATCTCACCTTTCTGGTTAAAATGCATTCCTGAGATGTAGCCACTTTTTAAGACAAAAGCGCAAGGACACAGTACAAATATGATAATAAATTGGACATATTTCCTATTCAACAAAACTGTATGTATAAGGCTAGAAATTACTTATATGCTTTCTAAATATAGCATAATCAAATGATAAAATGACTAACTATAAGATTGCACCTTCCTTATAACTGTAAATTACATATTTGTATGTTTAGTGTTAGAGAAAACGTGCATATTTTCTAAAGGTCTCTCTTGATCAAAACATCGGCCCTGTGAATGTCACACACAGCTCGAGCTTGGCTTTCCGAACTCGTTGGGAACTCGCCTTTCATTTCATGTCCGTCTATGAATAACAAAGTGTCTTTTGTTTAAAATCTATGAATTATTTAGATTAATGGCTATTAACCGATCTCTGAATGTGCTACTATGTAAACATTGCAGGTATTTGCTTTGTCTGTGGCGCCAGCTTCAAGTGCTTTCAGATTTCACATCCTATAGTATGTCACACAGGCTCAGAAAAATACTACTATGTCCGTGGGAATAGGGCAATTTTGATCTGCGGTATCCACAGATGGATTTCTAAGCGTGCATGTCGGACGGAATCGATACCAGAACCGGGCAGGTCCCCTAAAAAGGGGTTTTAAGCCCAGTTCATATAGAATGTCACAAACTGGACTATATGTAGTAACTTACCTTGAACAGATGGTGATTGGGCCTAAACAGGCATTTGGCGTTTGGTTTCTAAATTCCTTATACTCTTCTGTAACTGTAATGTTATGAAAGTCAGACTCTTCCCACATGCCAACTTATTTTTCTCAGCTTCAGAAGCATCTTTATTCACACCATGTTGTGCGGCTATCCTTAGATACATTTCATTACGTTACAGTCTTATTCTAAAATTAATACAATTGTTTTTAATTTCTTCATTAATCTACACACAATACCCCATAATGACACCACAATACCTCACAATGACATCACAATTCCCCACAATGACATCACAATACCTCACAATGACATCACAATACCCCACAATGACATCACAATACCTCACAATGACATCACAATACCCCACAATGACATCACAATACCCCACAATGACATCACAATACCCCACAATGACATCACAATACCCCACAATGACATCACAATATCCCATAATGACATCACAATACCTCACAGTGACATCACAATACCCCACAATGACATCACAATACCCCACAATGACATCACAATACCTCACAATGACATCACAATACCCCACAATGACATCACAATACCCCACAATGACATCACAATACCTCACAATGACATCACAATACCCCACAATGACATCACAATACCCCACAATGACATCACAATACCTCACAATGACATCACAATACCCCACAATGAAGAAGCAAAAACAGGTTTGTAGAAATTTTGGTTAATAAAAAAACAACAACTGACATTTACATAAGTATTCAGACCCTTTACTTAGTATTTTGTTGAAGCACCTTTGGTAGTGATTATAGCCTCAACTCTTCTTGGGTATGATGCTAAGCTTGGCACACCAGTATTTGGGGAGTTTTTCCCAGTAGTGATTATAGCCTCAACTCTTCTTGGGTATGATGCTAAGCTTGGCACACCAGTATTTGGGGAGTTTTTCCCAGTAGTGATTATAGCCTCAACTCTTCTTGGGTATGATGCTAAGCTTGGCACACCAGTATTTGGGGAGTTTTTCCCAGTAGTGATTATAGCCTCAACTCTTCTTGGGTATGATGCTAAGCTTGGCACACCAGTATTTGGGGAGTTTTTCCCATTCTTCTTTGTAGATCCTCTCAAGCTTTGTCAGGTTGGATGGGGAGCGCTGGTGCATAGCTATTTTCAGGTCTCTCCAGAGATGTTTGAACGGGTTCAAGTCCGGGCTCTGTCTGGGCCACTCAAGGACATTCAGAGACCTGTCCCAAAGCCAGTCCTGCATTGTCTTGGCTGTGTGCTTAGGGTAGTTGTCCTATTGGAAGGTGAACCTTCACCCCAATCTGAGATCCTGAGCGCTATGGAGCAGGTTTTCAACAAGGATCTCTCTACAAGCCCAGAGGGGAGTTATAGTGAGCTGAATCCAGAACAGGGTAGCAGGGCGGTGAGATGTGGAACAGGAGACAGGAACCAGAGTCAGAGCAGCGAGATGAATGAAGATTACGATCTGACAGAGTGGAAGTGGCAGGACTGGGCATTTGTAGAGGTCTAGATTTTGGAACGGGTTGCAGCTGGTGGGGAACTACTCTGACTCCAGCACACCTGTCTTCAACCACACAATCACAGAGAGAGAGAGAGAGAGAGAGAGAGAGAGAGAGAGAGAGAGAGAGAGAGAGAGAGAGAGAGAGAGAGAGAGAGAACTAGGAGAATGGCTGCAGGTCAAGGAGACACTGGATGTCCACTAGGGGGTGTGGCAGGAGCAGATGTGAGAAAGGGTCTGAATACTTACAGTATGTAAATAAGGCATTTCAGTTGTTATTTATTTTATACATTTGCAAAAGTTTCTAAAAACCTGTTTTTGCTTTGTCATTTTGGGGTATTCTGTGTAGATTGATGAGGGGGGGGAAGTATTTGATCAATTTTAGAATAAGGCTGTAATGTATCAAAATGTGGAAAAAGTCTAGAGGTCTGAAAACTTTCCGAATGCACTGTAAATTCTCCAGACTTGTATCGAGGAAATTGTTGATATGTAACATTTTTATTATATCACATTTTTATTTGGAAATAAGCACCGAAAATGCAGTTTACCTACATGTTTTTGAATTTTTATAGATACATTTTTAAAAATATATTTAACCTTTATTTAACTAGGCAAGTCAGTTAAGAACAAATTCTTATTTACAATGACGGCCTATATATAGAAAGATTTAAAACTATATCCACAATCCGTTTCTGGAGTGTCTTAACAAAATGTAACATATTTTTATAGAATATTTCAGAAAAAGTTTTATATTGGTGAGAATATTCAACTGATAAAAAGTTAATTGTGATAGGATTAATGGAAAACAAAATACCACACTCAGAATGAGTTAATTTAGAAGATTTCACCTTCACATCCAGAACATGTAGCTCTACCCTGACGTTCTTCTCGTCCTCTGTGTACATCTCGATGCGGTTGACGTGGCTGAAGTCAGCCAGCAGCGCCACCAGGTTAGTCTTGGTGTTGATCACATGACTGATGCCATACCTGGGACCCACTAGTAGAGTCACCTCTGTGTGCTTCTCGCCTTGCTGTGGGCATAAAGCAGAATGGAAACCATTGAAAGACAATACACACGGGGGCGGACTGGGACCACATATCGGCCCTAGCATTTCTAATACACCGGACATTTTGTTTTCACTTGAGGCCCCCATACAGGCCCATTTTGTTCCTTGAGTCCCCCACGCCAGCCTATTTTATTTATTGAAGCACCCACACCGGCCCATTTTATTCACTTATGGCCCCCATATTAGACAGATAATGATCATTTTGTGCAAAAAAATTCAAGTTAGACAGGCCCACTGCTAATAATGGACCAGCCCATCTGGCATTTGCCCGAAATGCAGATGGCAGCCAGTCTCTGGATACACAGACTCCATTAATAACTTATAACTTATTATGATATGATATTCTGATATTTGATATTTGATGTGTCCTTACTCAAAAGTTCAGAAAATAAGAGGTAGTTATTTACCAGCAGTATAGATTTAAACACCCGCCCTCCATACAGCCTCAGGTCACTGAGATACTTCAGATAGTGGACCTTGGCCTGCAATGCTGACAGCTGAAAGAGAACATGAGCAATGTAGGCTACTGTCGTTGTTTGAATGTGCACAGAGGATTTATTTTACAAAGAAGGTGGCGCTGTGAATGGTCACAGTGACGCATTACATTATCTAACAGTGGGAAATGTATGAGAGCATGAGAAATCAGGTTGAGTATTCCACTAGGGGGTGCTCTTTACCAATGTGCTGCATTAAGAGTGAGCTGGAGAAGAGTGGGAGAAGAGGAGACAGAAGAGAGGGAGAAGAGACATAGAGAGAGAGAGAGAGAGAGAGAGAGAGAGAGAGAGAGAGAGAGAGAGAGAGAGAGACAGAGAGAGAAAGAGAGAGAGAGATAAAAAGGTACCCTACCTTTTTTCCAGGAGGTACCAGATTCTGGTTGGTTTTCAGAATGTGTGTTAGGGCTTTCTTGATGTTCTTCTCTTTCATACTGGATAGTACTGCAGGAGGGAGGAACAGTGCCAAACCCCACTCCTTTCTGTAGAGCAAGAAACCATGGTAACGCAGGTTTAATGTACAACAGTAGAATGCATTCGTCCAGCAAAAATCAATCACTTTAGAAAGAAGGGATGCATTGATTAGCCAACAGCTAGTCGATTATAATCAATATCCATATTAAATACCTGTGGTATTTATGACGCACCAATCAATGGGGAAATCGTTACTGTATTTTATTTATTTCACCTTTATTTAACCAGGTAGGCAAGTTGAGAACAAGTTCTCATTTACAATTGCGACCTGGCCAGGATAAAGCAAAGCAGTTCGACACATACAACAACACAGAGTTACACATGGAGTAAAACAAACATACAGTCAATAATACAGAATAAACATGTCTATATACGATGTGAGCAAATGAGGTGAGATAAGGGAGGTAAAGGCAAAAAAAGGCCATGGTGGCAAAGTAAATACAATATAACAAGTAAAACACTGGAATGGTAGATTTGCAATGGAAGAATGTGCAAAGTAGAAATAAAAATAATGGGGTGCAAAGGAGCAAAATAAATAAATGTTATTAAATACAGTAGGGAAAGAGGTAGTTGTTTGGGCTAAAATATAGGTGGGCTATGTACAGGTGCAGTAATCTGTGAGCTGCTCTGACTATCTGACATGGATGTAATTCCTTCATGAAGACACCCAACCCAGAAAATTATTTTTTATTTCCAGATTAATCTCAAGTCACTGAGTAAAGTGTTGAGAGTCTAATGTTGTGAGGGTGTCAAAAGCTCTCATAACAATGTGTTGCTGGATTGAACTTTTAAGGATATGCAGTGCCATGCTTGAACTTAGACATTGGATCTGTTCTGTGTTGACCTGTTTGTGGGAAGCAGTGTGAAACCCAAGCTACTCACTCAATGTACTTGAGGGAGACTTTCTGCGATTGTTTGGTGTTAATGGTGAGGATGTACATCTGCAAGGCAGCCAGACGCAGGGCTGTGTCGTATTTCAGCTCTGACCCAAATCTCTCCAGCACCACGTCATTACAGCTCTTGAAGGGGAGAGGAGAAGAGAGGAGAGGAGAAAAAAGCAAAGGGGAGAGAAGAGGAGAGGAGAAGAGAAGAGAAGAGAAGAGAAGAGAGGAGAGAAGAGAATAGAAGAGAAGGGAAGAGAGGAGAGGAGAGGAGAAGAGAAGAGAAGAGAAGAGAAGAGAAGAGAAGAGAAGAGGAGAAGAGAGGAGAGGAGAGGAGAAGAGGAGAGAAGAGAAGAGGAAAGAAGAGGAGAGAAGAGGAGAGGAGAGGAGAGGAGAGGAGAGGAGAAGAGAAGGGAAGAGAGGAGAGGAGAGGAGAGGTGTTACACTGCACCTTGAACCAGACTACGAGTACACAGTAACTATGGTATGAAGTTACATTTGGCTCCCCTAGTAACTCTGGTTGTGGTGAGCTCCAAGTCAACAGCAGATCATTTACATTTTTTTCTGAGCTAAAGTTTCTACAAGGAATCTTACCAAATACATATCAATGAATAATCATGGAAAAATATACATTTTGATAACACAACAAAGCTGATACTTTTCAATCAGGCAGTGTTGTCGTCCATGTGCTGTGACTCACCTGAACATAGAGGTATTCAAACGCCACTGCATCTCTCCTGAGGAGGTCAATGGGGTCCTTCGGGACAAAGCTGATGCGGAAGAAGCATTTCATCTTGTGCGCCCCTGGTCTCTGTGTTGCCTAAGGCACCAGAATAGGACAAGGAAGTGTGTTGCGATGTCATGAATAATGAATAATGGATTAAAGATACTGCGATTTAAATGCTGACATTTATTTTAAAAACTCATCACAAACCTATTAAATGGGCTTAAAATCTATATCCTCATTTGTATGCTTACAGAAACAAAACAAAATGTATAACTCACATTTGTTATAACAAATGTATTTAAAAGACCAGAATGATAATCCTTGTTTTATTACAGTTTTTCATTTTTACATTGAATATATAATACTGACCTGTCTTTTTTTGTGACAGACTCACATATTTGCAATGAGCAAAGAAATGAAAAACTATTTCTCAGCCACCTTATACTTATATTAATCTACAGTCTGTTGGGGTGTCGGCATAATGTTCACTGTTACCCTACAATCATTCAATCACATGCCCACCAACATCCATTTCACACTGACTATGAGAAAAAAAAGGCAGGTCATATTTGATTACACCGTATTAGGGCCTAACATTGTCAATCTGTCGTCTACCCGAGCATGAAGCCACCCCACTGTCATTACTCCCCACCCTCCCATGACGTCTCACCTGAGTTAACATCTCCTGCTCGTGGAGGAGCATGAGTCTGCTGGCCGAGCCCTCGTGTCTGTGCTCCAGCATCAGTGAGAAGTGTTCAATACTCTTAATGAAGAGTTTCTCTTGCAGGGTCAAGATGACATCCTTTCACACAGACAGAAGACACATTCATTATTCATATGTTACTGTATGTGTCAGGCACGTGCAGGGACCACCAAGTGGCAGAGTGAGGTGTGACGAGAGGGGAAAGATATGTATAAAAGCACACATTTGCATTATATATACCCTAGCTAAATATGTATGTATTCTTAAGCAAAAAAAAACATTGCATATCCTAGTAAGATAATGGAAAATAAATGGGGTTTGAGTCTCAGTAAAAACCTATTCAAAATGGAGGATTTTTTCACATCCCATAATCATAATTGTACAGCGCATCACTTGACATTGTGTCAGCCGGCGTTACATAATATCACACAGATTAAAACCGTACACTTTGGAGATGTTTTGTTTATGAGGAACAAAAGCCCTGGCCTACTTTTCCATGCTTCACAGTTAAATTCAGTTCCAGCTGACGTGCCTTCGTGGGAGAGCTTTGTGTAATGCACATTTGGACACCTGCTGAATCCTAATGAAGTAAAGATAATATGATATGCTGCTGTGTTCAAAGGAATTAACTCTTCTAGAAGTGGCCTATGAATGATGTAAGGTAAAATAGATTAATAGATATTTTTTTATGAAACACTGTCCCCATTACAATGTCTTAGTGAATGCCACAGCGTTCTATACCTTAATGCATGTGTTCCTGTCAAACTTAAAGGATTTGGTCTGTCCGTTCTCCAGGTACACCTTCAGAACATTTGTCATGAAGAGTAGAGAGTTGTCCTTCACAGATTCCTGGAAATGAGAAGAAAATGGGGATGATTACCATAGCTTCCATATCGATCAGTGGGCTACACTGTGAAATGGGGATTACTACTATAGCTTCCATATTGATCAGGGGGCTACACTGTGAAATGGGGATGATTACCATAGCTTCCATATTGATCAGGGGGCTACACTGTGAAATGGGGATGACTACTATAGCTTCCATATTGATCAGAGGGCTACACTGTGAAATGGGGATGATTACTATAGCTTCCATATTGATCAGGGGGCTACACTGTGAAATGGGGATCATTACTATAGCTTCCATATTGATCAGAGGGCTACACTGTGAAATGGGGATGATTACTATAGCTTCCATATTGATCAGGGGGCTACACTGTGAAATGGGGATGATTACTATAGCTTGCATATTGATCAGAGGGCTACACTGTGAAATGGGGATGATTACTATAGCTTCCATATTGATCAGAGGGCTACACTGTGAAATGGGGATGATTACTATAGCTTCCATATCGATCAGAGGGCTACACTGTGAAATGGGGATGATTTCTCTGTCTTCCATATTGATCAGAGGGCTACACTGTGAAATGGGGATGACTACTATAGCTTCCATATTGATCAGTGGGCTACTCTGTGAAATGGGGATGATTTCTCTGTCTTCCATATTGATCAGTGGGCTACTCTGTGAAATGGGGATGATTACTATAGCTTCCATATTGATCAGGGGGCTACACTGTGAAATGGGGATGATTTCTCTGTCTTCCATATTGATCAGGGGGCTACACTGTGAAATGGGGATGATTTCTCTGTCTTCCATATTGATCAGGGGGCTACACTGTGAAATGGGGATGATTTCTCTGTCTTCCATATTGATCAGGGGGCTACACTGTGAAATGGGGATGAATACTATGGCAATGTGAAGAAGATCATGACTGCGTCCAATACAGTTTAACAGTATAACGTATTTTGCAATATTAGAAGATTCAAAGTCATTATCATAGGCGTATGTTTTTAGCTTTTGGAGAACACTGGTATACAATCACATGAGACAGAGAGGGATGGATGGTTTCAGTACAGTAGGTCTTACCGGGACTTGACCGTTAATGATGACCTCCTCTGCGAAGCGGACTTTCACTGGATTAGACTTTAACTTGGCCTTTTTGGCTGCACTGATGAACGCAGATTTGGGTGACTAGGGGTGGGGGTCGGTGGGAGAAACAGAATTGTAAAAAACAGTTGGCAACAGGTCTTCCCCTTCGGAGAAGTCACAGCAAATCAGCCGTTTCTCTCTCTCTCTCTCTCTCTCTCTCTCTCTCTCTCTCTCTCTCTCTCTCTCTCTCTCTCTCTCTCTCTCTCTTTCTCTCTCTTTCTTTCTCTCTCTCCTCTCTCTCTCTCTCTCTCTCTCTCTCTCTCTCTCTCTCTCTCTCTCTCTCTCTCTCTCTCTCTCTCCTGTGAATGTGCTTCCCAAAGCCAGGTTACAACACAGCATGATTCCTGCTGGAGTTGGAACACACAACACTCTCTCTTTTCCTCTCTCTCTAACTTCACTCTCTCTCCCCCTTCTCCCTCTCCCTCTCTCTCCCTTCACTCTGTCTCTCTCTCTCCCTTCACTCTGTCTCTCTCTCTCCCTTCACTCTGTCTCTCTCTCTCCCTTCACGCTCCCTCTCTCTCTCCCTTCACTCTGTCTCTCTCTCTACCTTCACTCTGTCACTCTCCCCCTTCTCCCTCTCTCTCAAGTGAACGGGAGGTGCTTTTAAAGTGCCTTGCAAAAGTATCCTCCTCAAACATATGGAAGAAGGTGCTCTGGTCAACTAAAATTGAGCTTTTTGGCCATCAAAGAAAACACCATGTCTGGCGCAAACCTCCCATCACTCTGATAACAGCATGTTTTTCATCGGCAGGGGCTGGGAAACTGGTCAGAATTGAAGGAATGATGGATTGGTGCTAAATACAGGGAAATTCTTGAGGGAAACTGTTTCTCCATCCCAGTTTTTGAGACTGGGATGGAGGATCACCTTCCAGCAGGACAATGACCCTAAGAATACTGCTAAAGCTGTATGCTTAGGAAACATTTAAAGGTATTGGAATGGCCTAGTCAAAGCCCAGACCTCAATCCAAATGAGAATCTGTGGTATGACTTAAAGATTGCTGTACACCAGCGGAACCCATCCAACTTAAAGTAGCTGGAGCAGTTTTACCTTGAAGAATGGGCAGAAATCCCAGTGGCTAGATGTACCAGGTTTATAGAGACATAACCCAAGAGACTTGCAGCTGTAATTACTGCAAAAGGTGGCTCTACAAAGTATTGACTTTGAGGGGGTGAATAGTTATACAAGCTCAAGTTCTGTTTTTTTGTCTTATTTCTTGTTTGTTTCAAAATAAAACATATTTTGCATCTTCAAAGTGGTATACATGTTGTGTAAATCAAATGATACAAACCCCCCCAAAAAAATCAATTTTAATTCCAGGTTGTAAGTCAACACAATAGGAAAAATGCCAAGGGGGTGAATCCTTTCACAAGCCTCTGTATGATGAGCTCCTTCTCAAGTTGAAGTAGTTTCCAGGATGATGGCACTTATCAGGCTATAGAGACAGTCTCCGTACAGAGAAACATAATTAGAAGAATGTACAGTAATGCTCAGATTATATCATTTTCAGAGCTGTTTGTGAAATATTCAATTTAATAAGTTTGACAAGTTCTGTGCAGCCTTTCTGGATGTAATTGCTACTTTTGTAATATATAAACCACTATTGTTTTCTCTATGGTTACTTCTGAAATGTTCTCCCGAAAGCCTGGTTTCAACACCATACGATTTCTGCTAGTATGAACACACAACACAATAAACACAATTATATTCAAATCATTGTCTATTTTGGTGATGACAACACGAATCCATCTCATTGAACTATTCTATGAATCATATCACTGACGTTGGCAATAGTGGTAACTGTGGCATTGTATCCGTCACCACATGGCCCTCCCTAGTACTAACAACTGTTGTCATGGCAGGTTCAGGCTAAATTGGGGTCTCATGCTTGGTTTTGAAGCTACCATGAGAGGACTTGGACCATGTTCAGTATTCAGTGTTTGGACTGCAGTCCCTGTGAATTAACCAGGGGAACACTCAGCAGTATCCTGTCTGTTACAACGCAAGCACAGACACATGGTCACGTTTCATGTCTCGGATTCACAGAGTCAACAAACCAATCAGCATCGAAGACAGTCTATTGAAATCTTTTCCCAGGAGGTTGCTCTGAATCTTTTCAATGGAACTTTTGAAGACGGGAGGAAGACTTACTGTGTACGGTAGAACCACTGTCAAAACAATGGATTCTTTGCAGCTCCTGGGAACAGAACACAAACAAACCAAAAAACATCATTATAGATTGAAAAGGTAAATATGTCAAATTCAGCGGAAGCCGATTAATCCACTCTGAGTCATGCGTTGTTTTGCCTACAGTGGGCAGATTATGACTGTTAGAAATAAGCCCACAAAGATGGGTTAATAACAAGATGAGCATCTGGGTCACACTTTATTTGGATAGTCTGGATAGTCCATCAGGAGATTCTCTACAGATGGTCATACTATCAACAAACTACACTATACATACAAAAATATCTGGACACCCCTTCAAATTAGTGGTTTAGGTTTAGGGTTAGGGTTAAGTTTAGGGTTAGGGGTAAGCGTTAAGTTTAGGGTTAGGGGTAAGGGTTAAGTTTAGGGTTAGGGGTAAGGGTTAGGCTTAGGGGTAAGGGTTAAGTTTAGGGGTAAGGGTTAAGTTTAGGGTTAGGGGTAAGGGTTAGGTTTAGGGTTAGGGGTAAGGGTTACGTTTAGGGGTAAGGGTTAGGTTTAGGGTTAGGGGTAAGGGTTAGTTTAGGGTTAGGGGTAAGGGTTAAGTTTAGGGTTAGGGGTAAGGGTTAAGTTTAGGGTTAGGGGTAAGGGTTAAGTTTAGGTTTAGGGGTAAGGGTTAAGTTTAGGGGTAAGGGTTAAGTTTAGGGTTAGGGGTAAGGGTTAGGTTTAGGGTTAGGGTAAGGGTTAAGTTTAGGGTTAGGGGTAAGGGTTAGGTTTAGGGTTAGGGGTAAGGGTTAGGTTTAGGGTTAGGGGTAAGGGTTAAGTTTTTAGGGGTAAGGGTTAGGTTTAGGGTTAGGGGTAAGGGTTAGGTTTAGGGTTAGGGGTAAGGGTTACGTTTAGGGGTTAGGTTTAGGGTTAGGTTTAGGGTTAGGGGTTAGTTTAGGGTTAGGTTTAGGGTTAGGGGTAAGGGTTAAGTTTAGGGTTAGGGGTTTAGGGGGTAGGGGTAAGGGTTAGGTTTAAAGGGTTAAGTTTTAGGGGTTAGGTTTAGGGTTAGGGGTAAAGGGTTAAGTTTAGGGTTAGGGGTAAGGGTTAGGTTTAGGGTTTAGGGGGTTTTAGGGGTTTAGGGGTAAGGGTTAGGTTTAGGGTTTAAGTGTTAGGTTTAGGGTTAGGGGTAAGGGGTTAAGTTTAGGGTTAAGGGTTGTTTAGGGTTTAGGGGGTAAGGGTTAGGTTTAGGGTTAGGGGTTAAGTTTAGGGTTAGTGTTAGGTTTTTAGGGGTAAGGGTTAGGTTTAGGGTTAGGGGTAAGGGTTAAGTTTAGGGTTAGTGGTAAGGGTTAAGTTTAGGGTTAGGGGTAAGGGTTAGGTTTAGGGTTAGGGGTAAGGGTTAAGTTTAGGGTTAGGGGGGGTTAGTTTAGGGTTAAGGGGTTTAGGGTTAGGGGTAAGGGTTAAGTTTAGGGGTAAGGGTTAGGTTTAGGGTTAGGGGTAAGGGTTAGGTTTAGGGTTTAGGGGGTTTAGGGTTAGGGTTAAGTTTAGGGTTTAGGGTTAGGGGTAAGGGTTAAGTTTAGGGTTAGTGGTAAGGGTTAGTTTAGGGGTAAGGGTTAAGTTTAGGGGTAAGGGTTAAGTTTAGGGTTAGGGGTAAGGGTTAGGTTTAGGGTTAGGGTAAGGGTTAAGTTTAGGGTTAGGGGTTAGGTGTAAGTGTTAGGTTTAGGGTTAGGGGTAAGGGTTAAGTTTAGGGTTAGGGGTAAGGGTTAAGTTTAGGGGTAAGGGTTAGGTTTAGGGTTAGGGGTAAGGGTTAAGTTTAGGGGTAAGGGTTAGGTTTAGGGTTAGGGGTAAGGGTTAGGTTTAGGGTTAGGGGTAAGGGTTACGTTTAGGGGTAAGGGTTAGGTTTAGGGTTAGGGGTAAGGGTTAAGTTTAGGGGTAAGGGTTAAGTTTAGGGTTAGGGGTAAGGGTTAGGTTTAGGGTTAGGGTAAGGGTTAAGTTTAGGGTTAGGTGTAAGGTTTAGGGTTTAGGTTTAGGGTTAGGGTAAGGGTTAAAGGTTTAGGGTTAGGGGTAAGTTGTTTTAAGGGTTTAGGGTTAGGGGTAAGGGTTAAGTTTAGGGGGGTAAGGGTTTAGGGTTAGGGGTAGGGTTAGGTTTAGGGTTTAAGGGTTAAGTTTTTAGGGGTAAGGGGTTAGGGTTAGGGTTAGGGGTAAGGGGTTTTAAGGGTTAGGTTTAGGGTTAAGTTTAGGGGTAAGGTTAGGTTTAGGGGTAAGGGTTAAGGGTTTAGGGTTAGGGGGTAAGGGTTAGGTAAGGGTTTAGGGTTAGGGGGGTTAAGGTTTAGGGGGGTTACGTTTAGGGGGGTAAGTTAGGTTTAGGGTTAGGTTTAGGGTTAGGGTAAGGGTTAAATTTAGGGTTAGGGGTAAGTGTTAGGTTTAGGGTTAGGGGTAAGGGTTAAGTTTAGGGTTAGGGGTAAGGGTTAGGTTTAGGGTTAGGGGTAAGGGTTAAGTTTAGGGGTAAGGGTTAAGTTTAGGGTTAGGGGTAAGGGTTAAGTTTAGGGTTAGGGGTTAGGGTTTAGGGTTAGGGGTAAGGGTTAGGTTTAGGGTTAGGGTAAGGGTTAAGTTTAGGGTTTAAGGGGTTAGGTTTAGGGTAGGGTAAGGGTTAAATTTAGGGTTAGGGGGGTTAGGTTTAGGGTTAGGGGTAAGGGTTAAGGGTTAAGTTTAGGGTTAGGGGTAAGGGTTTAAGTAAGGGTTAAGTTTAGGGTTAGGGGTAAGGGTTAGGTTTAGGGTTAGGGTAAGGGTTAGGGTTAGGGGTAAGGGTTAGGTTTAGGGTTAGGGGTAAGGGTTAAGTTTAGGGTTAGGGGTAAGGGTTAAGTTTAGGGTTTAAGTTTAGGGTTAGGGGTAAGGGTTAAGTTTAGGGTTAGGGGTAAGGGTTAAGTTTAGGGTTAGGGGTAAGGGTTAGGTTTAGGGTTAGGGGTAAGGGTTAAGTTTAGGGTTAGGGGTAAGGGTTAGTTTAGGGTTTAAGGGTTAAGTTTAGGGGGTTAAGTTTAGGGTTAGGTTAGGTAAGTAAGGGTTAAGTTTAGGGTTAGGGGGTTAGGTTTAGGGTTAAGGTTTAGGGTTAGGGGTTTAGGGTTAGGGTTAAGTTTAGGGTTAGGGGTAAGGGTTAAGTTTAGGGTTAGGGGTAAGGGTTAGGTTTAGGGTTAGGGGTAAGGGTTAAGTTTAGGGTTAGGGGTAAGGGTTAAGTTTAGGGTTAGGGGTAAGGGTTAAGTTTAGGGTTAGGGGTAAGGGTTAGTTTAGGGTTAGGGGTAGGGTTAAGTTTAGGGTTAGGTTTAGGGTTAGGGGTAAGGGTTAGGTTTAGGGTTTAAGGGTTAAGTTTAGGGTTAGGGGTAAGGGTTAGTTTAGGGTTAGGGTTTAAGTTTAAGGGTTTAGGGGTAAGGGTTAAGTTTAGGGTTTAGGGGGTTAGGGTTAGGGTAAGGGTTAAGTTTAGGGTTTAAGTTTAGGGTAAGGGTTAGTTTAGGGTTAGGGTTAAGTTTAGGGTAGGGTTAGGTTTAGGGTTAGGGATAATGGTTAAGTTTAGGGTTAGGGTTAGGGTTAAGTTTAGGGTAAAGGTTAAGTTTAGGGTTAGGGGTAAGGGTTAAGTTTAGGGTAAAGGTTAAGTTTAGGGTTAGGGTAAGGGTTAAGTTTAGGGTTAGGGGTAAGGGTTAAGTTTAGGGTTAGGGTTAAGTTTAGGGTTTAGGTTAGTTAAGGTTAAGTTTAGGGGTTTAGGGTTAGGGGTAAGGGTTAAGTTTAGGGTTAGGGTTAAGTTTAGGGTTAGGGTAAGGGTTAAGTTTAGGGTTAGGGTAAAGTTTAGGGTTAGGGTAAGGGTTAAGTTTAGGGTAAAGGTTAAGTTTAGGGTTATGGTAAGTGTTTAGGGTTACTAGATAGTTTGTTGATATGTAACTGATAGTGTGTAGAGTTAGGGTAAGTGTTTAGGGTTACTAGATAGTTTGTTGATATCTAACTGATAGTGTGTAGGGTTAGGGTAAGTGTTTAGGGTTACTAGATAGTTTGTTGATATGTAACTGATAGTGTGTAGGGTTAGGGTAAGTGTTTAGGGTTACTAGATAGTTTGTTGATATCTAACTGATAGTGTGTAGGGTTAGGGTAAGTGTTTAGGGTTACTAGATAGTTTGTTGATATGTAACTGTTAGTGTGCAGGGTTAGGGTAGGTGTTTAGGGTTACTAGATAGTTTGTTGATTTGTAACTGATAGTGTGTAGGGTTAGGGTAAGTGTTTAGGGTTACTAGATAGTTTGTTGATATCTAACTGATAGTGTGTAGGGTTAGAGTAAGTGTTTAGGGTTACTAGATAGTTTGTTGATATGTAACTGATAGTGTGTAGGGTTAGGGTAGGTGTTTAGGGTTACTAGATAGTTTGTTGATAGTCTGTAGAGTATCTCGAGACGGTATCCAAATAAAGTGTTACAGCAATCTGTTCTAACGATGCCTCATGCCTGGCCGTTAATCCTGTATTGGTACAGTAGTTTACTGCTGAGAGAGATCACAACACACTGCAAGGCCAGGGGAGCAGTGATGGACGACTCCTTAGTCTCATTTTTCACTGCACTAATCTGCTGTACACTCCACAACATGTAGGTCATGAGAGGACTGGCCGTTCAGCCACTCACTCGCTCACTCGCTCGCTCACTCACTCACTCACTCACTCACTCACTCACTCACTCACTCACTCACTCACTCACTCACTCACTCACTCACTCACTCACTCACTCACTCACTCACTCACTCACTCACTCACTCACTCACTCACTCACTCACTGGGGCGGTAGTGGTTAGAGCGTTGGACTAGTAACCAGAAGGTTGCAAGTTCAAGCTGACAAGGTACAAATCTGTCATTCTGCCCCTGAACAGGCAGTTAACCCACTGTTCCTAGGCCGTCATTGAAAATAAGAATTTGTTCTTAACTGACTTGCTTGGTTATATAAAGGTGAAAAAAAACCTCACTCAGCTGTGCCAAACACATCAATCTAATAAGACGCATGGAAATAATGCTATACATTTGGACCCACATGGTGCAGCAGTGGGCTAAATGCTCTAAACACTACTTTCACCTACACATTATTATGGCAATTTAAACTATACAGAGGGAATTATCCTAAAAGTAGAATGTCCAGTTTGTTTCTTTTCAGGCATTAATGCATTCATATTAGACATTTACTGTCTACTGTCCCGGCTAAGGACTCACGAGTGATGAAAATGACTCAGACAGGCAAGGCACACACAGCTTGATGTCACAATGTTCCAGGAAAGAACTGGCCTACAGTACAAACATAAATCCTATCTAAACTCAGCAGGCTATTAGAGACGTTGAGATCCTGCACCTGACGAGGTCGATGACCCTCTCCCTGGGGGCGGAGCTGACCAGCTCATCGTTGATCATGATGATCTCGTCTCCGGGGGTCAGTCTGCCCTCAGAGGGACCTCCTACCAAGACACAGGGAACCACAGTTGTATCAATTACAACTTTTCTAGCAAGTAATTCATCTTTGTTTTCTGAATTCATTGTACTCTGGCCTTTAGGCTTAAGTTTGGCGAATTTATGAAGTACCCTAATGTGAATGGTCAATTAATATAACATGAACATGGACTTTCATTGGATATCATCACCCATTGGTCGCCATCTTTTGTCATCTGGTCACCATTGAATAGTACTAAATCTTACTTCCTGTTGCTAATGGCTATATGTGACATTATTGGTTAGATGTGGTCCATTAATGCTGATTGGTTTACAGGTGGGCTGGTGTGTTACCTGGTGTGACTGACCGAACCACAACTGGTTTTTCACTGCCTGCCACAAAGCCAAAGCCCAGGACTGGATCTCGTTTCATCTCCACCTTACGGGGGGCCGGAGGTACAAACTTGTCCCCGTCCAGACGAACCTCCTCCAAGGAGCTGCTTTGGGACACGTGGCTGGGAGAGGAGAAAGGGGAAGGACAACCATAGAACAGGTAAGAATAGTATCACTCTGATGAAGATCCACTGACCAAAAAGCTCAGCTACATTAAAGAAATGTACATCTGAGTGGATGTGTCCAGATGCTTTTTCTATGAATCAACTATAGAGTCGAGGATTGAAAAGGGACGGGGGAGTAAATTACCGGAAGCTTTCTAAGTTTACCAGTAAACTACCAGAATTTTGGTATCTTTCAAAGATTTTGTGTAATCTATCACGAGACGTTTATTGGCCGTTTTCAGGATGTCAGATTATCACAGTGGTCTGTAATTATCTCATGTGTGGCTTTATCACAGGTAAAATATATGAAATAATTAAGCAACAACAAATAAATATTGAATGACAAAGCTGTAAAACGTTATCCTAAATATAATCCATCAGTTTAGTGAATATCATTGGTGTTTCAAAAATTAGGTTTTCAGCATTCAAGTGTCCTTTAAAATGTTTTTACAAACTTGTATACATTTTACTGTCAATACTAATTTGTTGTCAGTGTTTTGGCGTCAAACTGGTCGAAGTTACGAAAAAAGTCAATAGTTGGAGAAGTTGCAGAGGTAATTGAAAATAATTCCATTGTTGATGAGATGCTTTAATAATTAATTCATTATTAAACCACATGGTCTAGCTACTAGAAACTTATGGACAACATGGACACAGATAGAATACATTAATACTATATATACTCTATATCATCTACTGCATCCTTATGTAATACATTGTCACGCCCTGCTCTATATTTATGATGTTTATCTTAATTTATTGGGTCAGGCCAGGGTGTGACATGGGTTTATTTGTGGTGTGTTTCGTCTTGGGGTTGTGTGGGGTGTATAGCATAGTCATTGGATGCCTGAGGCGGTTCTCAATCAGAGTCAGGTGATTATCGTTGTCTCTGATTGGGAACCATATTTAGGTAGCCATATCCTTTGTGTGTTTCGTGGGTGATTGTCCTTAGTGTCCTTGTTCCTGTCTCTATGTTAGTTTTTCACTAGTATAGGCTGTTTCGGTTTTTGTTACGTTCTTTATTTGTATTGATTCGTGTTTTACGTTTTTTCATTAAACATGGATCGCAATCTACACGCTGCATTTTTGTCCGACTCTCCTTCGCCTACAGAAAACCGTAACATACATGTATCACTAGCCACTTTAACTATGCCACTTTGTTTACATACTCATCTCATATGTACAGTGCCTTGCGAAAGTATTCGGCCCCCTTGAACTTTGCGACCTTTTGCCACATTTCAGGCTTCAAACATAAAGATATAAAACTGTATTTTTTTGTGAAGAATCAACAACAAGTGGGACACAATCATGAAGTGGAACGACATTTATTGGATATTTCAAACTTTTTTAACAAATCAAAAACTGAAAAATTGGGCGTGCAAAATTATTCAGCCCCTTTACTTTCAGTGCAGCAAACTCTCTCCAGAAGTTCAGTGAGGATCTCTGAATGATCCAATGTTGACCTAAATGACTAATGATGATAAATACAATCTACCTGTGTGTAATCAAGTCTCCGTATAAATGCACCTGCACTGTGATAGTCTCAGAGGTCCGTTAAAAGCGCAGAGAGCATCATGAAGAACAAGGAACACACCAGGCAGGTCCGAGATACAGTTGTGAAGAAGTTTAAAGCTGGATTTGGATACAAAAATATTTCCCAAGCTTTAAACATCCCAAGGAGCACTGTGCAAGCGATAATATTGAAATGGAAGGAGTATCAGACCACTGCAAATCTACCAAGACCTGGCTGTCCCTCTAAACTTTCAGCTCATACAAGGAGAAGACTGATCAGAGATGCAGCCAAGAGGCCCATGATCACTCTGGATGAACTGCAGAGATCTACAGCTGAGGTGGGAGACTCTGTCCATAGGACAACAATCAGTCGTATATTGCACAAATCTGGCCTTTATGGAAGTGGCAAGAAGAAAGCCATTTCTTAAAGATATCCATAAAAAGTGTTGTTTAAAGTTTGCCACAAGCCACCTGGGAGACACACCAAACATGTGGAAGAAGGTGCTCTGTTCAGATGACACCAAAATTGAACTTTTTGGCAACAATGCAAAACGTTATGTTTGGCGTAAAAGCAACACAGCTCATCACCCTGAACACATCATCCCCACTGTCAAACATGGTGGTGGCAGCATCATGGTTTGGGCCTGCTTTTCTTCAGCAGGGACAGGGAAGATGGTTAAAATTGATGGGAAGATGAATGGAGCCAAATACAGGACCATTCTGGAAGAAAACCTGATGGAGTCTGCAAAAGACCTGAGACTGGGACGGAGATTTGTCTTCCAACAAGACAATGATCCAAAACATAAAGCAAAATCTACAATGGAAGGTTCAAAAATAAACATATCCAGGTGTTAGAATGGCCAAGTCAAAGTCCAGACCTGAATCCAATCGAGAATCTGTGGAAAGAACTGAAAACTGCTGTTCACAAATGCTCTCCATCCAACCTCACTGAGCTCGAGCTGTTTTGCAAGGAGGAATGGGAAAACATTTCAGTCTCTCGATGTGCAAAACTGATAGAGACATACCCCAAGCGACTTACAGCTGTAATCGCAGCAAAAGGTGGCGCTACAAAGTATTAACTTAAGGGGGCTGAATAATTTTGCACGCCCAATTTTTCAGTTTTTGATTTGTTAAAAAAGTTTGAAATATCCAATAAATGTTGTTCCACTTCATGATTGTGTCCCACTTGTTGTTGATTGTTCACAAAAAAATACAGTTTTATATCTTTATGTTTGAAGCCTGAAATGTGGCAAAAGGTCGCAAAGTTCAAAGGGGCCGAATACTTTCGCAAGGCACTGTATATACTGTACTCAATACCATCTGCTGTATCTTGCCTATGCTGCTCTGTACCATCACTCATTCATATATCTTTATGTACATATTCTTTATCCCCTTACACTTGTGTATAAGACAGTAGTTTTGGAATTGTTAGTTAGATTACTTGTTGGTTATTACCGCATTGTCGGAACTAGAAGCACAAGCATTTCGCTACACTCGCATTAACATCTGCTAACCATGTGTATGTGACAAATAAAATTTGATTTGATTTACATGAATATTTTTTTAAGCTATTCAAGTACACTCTTAGAAAAAAACATGCTATCTAGAACCTAAAAGGGTTCTTCAGCTGTCCTCATAGGAGAACCCTTTGAAGAACCCTTTTTGGTTCCAGGTAGAACCCTTTTGGGTTCTTTGAAGAACCCTTTCCACAGAGTCCTCTATATGGAACCAAAAAGGGTTGTACCTAGAACCAAAAAGGGTTCTACAATGGGGTCAGCCAAAGAACCATTTTGGAACCCTTTTTTCTAAGAATGTATAAATTACCAAAGGTACGATAGATTGCCCTAGATTTTCTGTTCATGACCAAAATTACTGAATATTCCTGTAACTTTGGTAAATTTCCAAGAGCTTTTCAACCCTAATAATGTGACTAAAAGACTGACACACCAGCTGAAAGACACAAATCTGTTTGTTTTTTTTACCATACATTTCCTATTTAAAACAGATATGTGATTCAGAATATCCAAAATGAAAATGGGCCAAAAATGGGTTCAAAATCTATGTAACAATGTATGTAAAAATCTACATGCACCAAGATTCCATTCTATGAAATACTGCTGTAACTTTGGCCAGATTATTCTATAAATCTAAAAAAAATACAGTAGGAGTACAGCATTAAATGTCTCTTCGATATGAACCAGTCTATTAAGATCCTTAAACGTTCAACGCTGAAAAGCAGCATTTAGTCTGAAATTACAAACTACTGCCATGCCTCGAAATAGAACACGTGGGCGATGACGATCAAGCTGCCATTGTATCTTCCTGCAGCCAACGCTCACTGCCACTCTTAATAAGAAAATCTCAAACAAAACCCACACACATACTGACACAGAAAATGTACTCGATGCCTTTCAAGATTCAGCATTAAAACAGTATATGGCAACGTCTTACATGCACGTGATTATTCAGGCACACTGGAATCCCGAAATAGACACTGTGGCCATTAGCCTATGAGACAATTGGCCTGTGTGTGGTGGTGCATTATGGGAATGGTTAGTGAAGTGCCAGAGAGGGGTCAGTAAAAGGTCCTGAGGTTCAAACAGAGATTGGGATCATGTCTAACCTGTGGCACCACTGTGGTTGGCCAACCTGTCACTCACTGACTGTTACTCAATCTACCTCAAACCCTGATTTCCCCATTTTAACTAGTCAACGTTGAATTGAATTAGTTGATATTCCCTAATCTATGTAAATGCACTGCTATTTAATTGGACTACCATACTAACTGTGTTGAATACCAGTGGTGTAAAGTACTTAACAAAAAATACTTTAAAGTACAGTTATTAAGTAATTTCGGGGGGTATCTGTCTTTTACTTTACTATTTATATTTTTGAATATTTTTACAACATTCTTTAAGAAAATATTGTACTTTTTACTCAATACATTTACCTTGACACCCAAAAGTACTCGCTACATTTTGAATACTTAGCAGGACAGGAAAATGGTCCAATTCACACACGTTTCAACAGAACATCCCTGGTCATCCCGACTGCCTCTGATCTGGTGGACTGCCTCTGATCTGGTGGACTGCCTCTGATCTGGTGAAACACACAGGCTTCGTTTGTAAATAATGTCTGAATGTTGGAGTGTGCCACTGGCGAAATGGTGCCATCTTGTTTGCTTAATATAAGGAATTTGAAATGATTTATACTTTTGTTTTACTTTTGATAGTTAAGTATATTTTAAACCAAACTATTTTGGACTTTTACTCAGGTAAATTTTATTCAAGTATCTTCACTTTTACTCAAGTGTGAAATGTGTGTACTTTTTCCACCACTGTTGAATACGTGCATTTGTAGATCATGTCCAGTGCGCAAATGATAGCAGCCTTTACATTGACAAGTACATTTTTTATACCATGTAAGCAGTTAAGAAAACAGTTTGTGTGCTGTTTTGTAGCTTTGCATCTTTCTGTATTTTCCTCCAGCTTTCCCGTCTCCAATTCCCCTCTCCAGGAGCAGGATTGTAGCATCCAAGGCAGTAGCAGCAGCAGCAGTAGCAGCTCTCTCCATGGTGCCCACTGTGCTGGGTAATTAGGCTCATGGGTTGGCTGAGGAGCCAGTGTGTAATTCACAGTCATTTCTGACACATGTTCCACTCGCCACTGAATACCCACAATTAATCTTTCAAGGCACTGAGCGAGAGCAGGGAGGTTGCAGCTAGGGTCTTTCTCAACATTTACATGGAGGCCTATGGCAACAGACACTCAGATGTCTTCTGACATTTCAACTACATTGTGAAGCATGTTATATGGTTGTTTTGCTTGCTTTAGGTTACGATTGTAACATATTGTATTCGAATTACATTCAAATTCACCGTGCCACTGAGACAAATTGACTTTGAATTTGTAGTGTGAGTTTCAGCACTTCTTCTTCTTTGATGAGGTTTAATGGCGGTTGGCATCCAATAAATGTTGCATTACCGCCACTTTCTAGACTGGAGTACAACTAGGCTGAAAAAATAAATAAATAACCAACTACCCTGCCATCTAACACTACGCCTATGTAACAGTATAGACTTTACCTCCGTCCCCACGAACGCCGCCCTGGGCAGGAACCAGAGACGCTCTGCACATGTCAACAGTCACCCTCGATGCATCATTACCCATCGCTCCACAAAAGCCACGGCCCTTGCAGGGCAAGGGGAACCACTACTTCAAGGTCTCAGAGCAAGTGACGTCACCGATTGAAACGCCACTAGCACGCACCACCGCTAACTAGTTAGCCATTTCACACCGGCTACACTCACCCCCCTTTTGACCTCCTCCTCTTTCCAAAGCAACTAGTGATCTGGGTCACGGCACCAATGTAACAGTATAGACTTTACGTCCGTCCCCTCTCCCCGACCTGGGCGCGAACCAGGGACGCTCTGCACACATCAACAGTCATCCTCGAAGAATCGTTACCCATCGCTCCACAAAAGCCGCGGCCCTTGAGGGGCAAGGGGAACCACTACTTCAAGGTCTCAGAGCAAGTGACGTCACCAATTGAAATGCCACTACCGAGCACCACCGCTAACTAGCTAGCCATTTCACATCGGCTACACCTACAATAAATAAATAATAATAATAAAAAAGAACACCACCCTACTCCACTATTTAAATCTATTTAGTCCTGATTCAGGTCAACAACCTGAAAGGCTGGGACACCACCCTACTCCACTATTTAAATCAGTCCTGACTCAACAACCTGAAAGGATGGGACACCACCCTACTCCACTATTTAAATCTATTTAGTCCTGACTCAGGTCAACAACCTGAAAGGATGGGACACCACCCTACTCCACTATTTAAATCTATTTAGTCCTGACTCAGGTCAACAACCTGAAAGGATGGGACACCACCCTACTCCACTATTTAAATCTATTTAGTCCTGACTCAGGTCAACAACCTGAAAGGATGGGACACCACCCTACTCCACTATTTAAATCTATTTAGTCCTGACTCAGGTCAACAACCTGAAAGGATGGGACACCACCCTACTCCACTATTTAAATCTATTTAGTCCTACCTCAGGTCAACAACCTGAAAGGATGGGACACCACCCTACTCCACTATTTAAATCTATTTAGTCCTGACTCAGGTCAACAACCTGAAAGGATGGGACACCACCCTACTCCACTATTTAAATCTATTTAGTCCTATTTAGACTCAGGTCAACAACCTGAAAGGAGTCCTGGGTCAACAACCTGAAAGGATGGGACACCCCTACTCCACTATTTAAATCTATTTAGTCCTGACTCAGGTCAACAACCTGAAAGGATGGGACACCACCCTACTCCACTATTTAAATCTATTTAGTCCTGACTCAGGTCAACAACCTGAAAGGATGGGACACCACCCTACTCCACTATTTAAATCTATTTAGTCCTGACTCAGGTCAACAACCTGAAAGGATGGGACACCACCCTACTCCACTATTTAAATCTATTTAGTCCTGACTCAGGTCAACAACCTGAAAAGGATGGGACACCACCCTACTCCACTATTTAAATCTATTTAGTCCTGACTCAGGTCAACAACCTGAAAGGATGGGACACCACCCTACTCCACTATTTAAATCTATTTAGTCCTGACTCAGGTCAACAACCTGAAAGGATGGGACACCACCCTACTCCACTATTTAAATCTATTTAGTCCTGACTCAGGTCAACAACCTGAAAGGATGGGACACCACCCTACTCCACTATTTAAATCTATTTAGTCCTGACTCAGGTCAACAACCTGAAAGGATGGGACACCACCCTACTCCACTATTTAAATCTATTTAGTCCTGACTCAGGTCAACAACCTGAAAGGATGGGACACCACCCTACTCCACTATTTAAATCTATTTAGTCCTGACTCAGGTCAACAACCTGAAAGGATGGGACACCACCCTACTCCACTATTTAAATCTATTTAGTCCTGACTCAGGTCAACAACCTGAAAGGATGGGACACCACCCTACTCCACTATTTAAATCTATTTAGTCCTGACTCAGGTCAACCTCAACAACCTGAAAGGATGGGACACCACCCTACTCCACTATTTAAATCTATTTACTCAGGTCAACAACCTGAAAGGATGGGACACCACCCTACTCCACTATTTAAATCTATTTAGTCCTGACTCAGGTCAACAACCTGAAAGGATGGGACACCACCCTA
This sequence comes from Oncorhynchus masou masou, assembly GCF_036934945.1. Taxonomy (NCBI): domain Eukaryota; kingdom Metazoa; phylum Chordata; class Actinopteri; order Salmoniformes; family Salmonidae; genus Oncorhynchus; species Oncorhynchus masou. The sequence goes on along the minus strand of NC_088240.1, from coordinate 8,602,813 downwards.
CTCCACTATTTAAATCTATTTAGTCCTGACTCAGGTCAACAACCTGAAAGGACACCACCCTACTCCACTATTTAAATCTATTTAGTCCTGGGACACCACCCTACTCCACTATTTAAATCTATTTAGTCCTGACTCAGGTCAACAACCTGGGACACCACCCTACTCCACTATTTAAATCTATTTAGATGACTCAGGACTGAAAGGATGGGACCACCCTACTCCACTATTTAAATCTATTTAGTCCTGACTCAGGTCAACAACCTGAAAGGATGGGACACCACCCTACTCCACTATTTAAATCTATTTAGTCCTGACTCAGGTCAACAACCTGAAAGGATGGGACACCACCCTACTCCACTATTTAAATCTATTTAGTCCTGACTCAGGTCAACAACCTGAAAGGATGGGACACCACCCTACTCCACTATTTAAATCTATTTAGTCCTGACTCAGGTCAACAACCTGAAAGGATGGGACACCACCCTACTCCACTATTTAAATCTATTTAGTCCTGACTCAGGTCAACAACCTGAAAGGATGGGACACCACCCTACTCCACTATTTAAATCTATTTAGTCCTGACTCAGGTCAACAACCTGAAAGGATGACACCACCCTACTCCACTATTTAAATCTATTTAAAGGTCAACAACCTGAAAGGATGGGACACCACCCTACTCCACTATTTAAATCTATTTAGTCCTGACTCAGGTCAACAACCTGAAAGGATGGGACACCACCCTACTCCACTATTTAAATCTATTTAGTCCTGACTCAGGTCAACAACCTGAAAGGATGGGACACCACAACCTGAGGATACTCCACTATTTAAATCTATTTAGTCCTGACTCAGGTCAACAACCTGAAAGGATGGGACACCACCCTACTCCACTATTTAAATCTATTTAGTCCTGACTCAGGTCAACAACCTGAAAGGCTGGGACACCACCCTACTCCACTATTTAAATCTATTTAGTCCTGACTCAGGTCAACAACCTGAAAGGATGGGACACCACCCTACTCCACTATTTAAATCTATTTAGTCCTGACTCAGGTCAACAACCTGAAAGGATGGGACACCACCCTACTCCACTATTTAAATCTATTTAGTCCTGACTCAGGTCAACAACCTGAACTCAGTCAACAACCTGATGGGACACCACCCTACTCCACTATTTAAATCTATTTAGCCCCTACCTCAGGTCAACAACCTGAAAGGATGGGACACCACCCTACTCCACTATTTAAATCTATTTAGTCCTGACTCAGGTCAACAACCTGAAAGGCTGGGACACCACCCTACTCCACTATTTAAATCTATTTAGTCCTGACTCAGGTCAACAACCTGAAAGGATGGGACACCACCCTACTCCACTATTTAAATCTATTTAGTCCTGACTCAGGTCAACAACCTGAAAGGCTGGGACACCACCCTACTCCACTATTTAAATCTATTTAGTCCTGACTCAGGTCAACAACCTGAAAGGATGGGACACCACCCTACTCCACTATTTAAATCTATTTAGTCCTGACTCAGGTCAACAACCTGAAAGGATGGGACACCACCCTACTCCACTATTTAAATCTATTTAGTCCTGACTCAGGTCAACAACCTGAAAGGATGGGACACCACCCTACTCCACTATTTAAATCTATTTAGTCCTGACTCAGGTCAACAACCTGAAAGGATGGGACACCACCCTACTCCACTATTTAAATCTATTTAGTCCTGGCTCAGGTCAACAACCTGAAAGGATGGGACACCACCCTACTCCACTATTTAAATCTATTTAGTCCTGACTCAGGTCAACAACCTGAAAGGATGGGACACCACCACTCAACACACCCTATAAGTCTTCTGACCCAAACCACTTTCTGCAGCTGCCACCACCTTCATTTTCTGCGACTTACGTTCCATTGCTGCAGTACAGTTGATAACCATTGCTATAAATGCTAAAAATTCAATGTTCGTGAAACACATATCACTTGTTGGTTGATATCTCTGTACTGATACAGATCTACTATTCAGACCACTCCTCTCAGAATCCATCCCCCTTGACCCATCTTCCTCTACTTTCTTCACTGCTTCAGCATATGACCTCTTCTGCACTACACTAACCCTGGAAGCCTCAACCTGCCTCTCTCACATGGGACATTTCTGATCCCCAGTCCCATGGGCACCACTACAATTAACACATACTGCTTCTTTCTCCAATTCTACACATTCCTTTGTCTCATGCTCTTCTGCACACTTCTCACACCGAGGAACCTCCCTCCTACACACTGCTGCCACATGCCCATAAGCTTGATGCCTGTAACAACGTAATGTATTCGGCACAAAACTTATACAGGGTAACTTATATATCCTAACATCACTTTGTTGGGCAAAGACTCAACATCAAAACTCAAAAGAACAGACAATGACTCTTCTGTTTCGCCACTCATTCCACCCTGTCTGTGTCGCACCAAACGACAATTATCACAAACACCGGGAATCTTCCCCTTCAGTTGGTCAACTTTTACATTTGCCACTATTAATCACTCATTTCAATTGCACCCTTTTCTTGAAAGCAAAACCATTCACATGTCTTGCCCCCATTCGTTTAACACAAACAAATATAACAAGACCACTTCTGGTTAACCTCACCGATTCCACAGCACCAAACTCGGTTTTCACCCACCCTGAAACCACAAATGAATCAGCCAAAAGGCAAGGGTCTGCTTTTCACTCCAACTGTCACAGACTCATCTTTATCCTGACCCTCGGTGCAAGCCTCGTGCTCCGAGAACTTCACCACACCAACCATCTCCGATACTTCACCCTCATTCTCTTCTATTTATCCTCATGTCTTCAGCTCACTCTGCTTACACTTTCTACCACTCTTCTTTAACAAACCATCTCCCTTTTTTCTGCCATTTTTAACCGACTCAAGCTCACCTTCATCCACCCGCTTAGACCTTCTATGTCTCTCTTTTCCCCTTCATTCCTCCTCCGTATTCCAAGTATACGTCTCCTTATAATAATTCTGTACTTCTCCTGACATACATCTTGTTCTTGCCTTCCCAAGAACTGTCAGAAAAGCAAAGAAACCTTTTTGCCTGAACCTAAGCTGTCAGTAAAGGGTCTGCTATGATCATTTCATCACTGGAAAGTCAAGTCTGACTGAATTTGAGTTTAGGTTAGCTGTTAAAAACTTCTTAAGGGCCGGGGGCAGCGTTTGTAAATTCGGATGACTGACGTGCCCAAAGTAAAGTGCCTGTTACTCAGGCCCAGAAGCTAGGACACTTGTATGTTCATGAATGTTTAATATTACAATTTTGTCATTTGAATTTGGCGCGCTCCAGCGTCACCGGATGTTGTCGATTTTGATCCCGATAACGGTATTTGTGCGCTAAGAGGTTTTAAGCTAACCAGGTGTTAACAACATCTCTGTACACAAAATTATCTAGCTAGATAGCTTTTGGTCTAATTATTAGCATGTGTCGGGTAAGTTTTGGGGAAGCAATTATTTTTCACCATAAAAATGCATATTTATAATCTGTAGATTAATGTAAGCCTACTATTCCTAATGTGATGAGTAGATTGGATAATGATAATTTAGGCTATTAATAAATGCATGGTGGCATAGGCTTATAGACTATATCAGAGATGTTTCATTCCTTTATACTGGAAAAAAATGTTGCATTTGATAAACATTTCATGTAATTCTACTACACGTTATATGATATTAGCAGAATCTTTTTTAATATGATGGTAGCCTACTCGACTGACAACAGATCATTAAAAATGGCCTTGTCTTGAATGCAACCATGTAATCTAGGCGGAAAAGGGGTCCTAAAGGGGATCCAGATTTTGTCAACTGAACGTCCAAAGTAAAAAGAAATCTTGCATTTTAACGAACCCTAACTCTTTTCCTAACCTTAACCACATTTTCCTAACCTGCTGCGTAAATTCTCCTAATCTGCTACGAAATGACAAATATTTTTTACAGTCAAAGCAAGGCTAGGTTAGAGTCAAAGCAAGGCTAGGTTAGAGTCAAAGCAAGGCTAGGTTAGAGTCAAAGCAAGGCTAGGTTAGAGTCAAAGCAAGGCTAGGTTAGAGTTAGAGTCAAAGCTAGGTTAGAGTCAAAGTAAGGCTAGGTTAGAGTCAAAGCAAGGTTAGAGTCAAAGCAAGCCTAGGTTAGAGTCAAAGCAAGGCTAGGTTAGCACCAAAGCAAGGCTAGGTTATAGTCAAAGCAAGGCTAGGTTAGAGTCAAAGCAAGGCTAGGTTAGAGTCAAAGCAAGGCTAGGTTAGAGTCAAAGCAAGGCTAGGTTAGAGTCAAAGCAAGGCTAGGTTGGAGTCAAAGCAAGGCTAGGTTGGAGTCAAAGCAAGGCTAGGTTAGAGTCAAAGCAAGGCTAGGTTAGCACCAAAGCAAGGCTAGGTTAGAGTCAAAGCAAGCCTAGGTTAGAGTCAAAGCAAGGCTAGGTTAGAGTCAAAGCAAGGCTAGGTTAGAGCCAAAGCATGGCTGGGTTAGAGTCAAAGCAAGACGACAGTAGGTTAGAGCCAAACAAGCCTCAGTGATGTGCCTTGTACAGACAGACTCTCTGCATCCAATACACTCTGTCCTCCTCTGGAGCACTGCTCTTATGTAACCTCTCTGCCGTCACACCGTTCAAGCTCTCTAGCCCATGTGTCAATAGTTCCCCAGACTATTTCCTACTGGGCCTATGTCAATGCAAAGCATCATAATGATAACATGTTTCCCTTATATGGCAGCTACATGTAATCACAAGGGTAATGATGTGTACACCTTTTCTACTGTATTACAGCAGGGTTTTTATATATACTGTACATATATATATACTATGAGTACATACTGGATCTAAATTAGAATGCATCGTGTTATGCATGAAGAGATAGGGAAGTAAGAATGCCAGGGTGGGTCTGGGAATCTTGTCGATGCAGGCTGTCATATTTATACTGCTTCAACATCACTGCTGGGAGAGGAGAGCAGAAGAAAATACATCCTCCTACAGAAACATCATACGAGATGAAGAAGCAGCCCTCACTTGTTACACTGTGCTTTGTAGTCCCAATACAGTACACTACACAACAGTACACTACATTACAGTACAATACACTACATTACACTACAGCACAGTACATTACACCACACAACAGTACAGTACACTACCCTACATTATACTACAGTACATTACACTACATTACAGTACAATACATTAAACTAAAATACACTACACTACATTACAATACACTACAGTACACGATGGTAAAGAACAGTACACTACACTACAGTACACTAAAGTGCACTACAATACACTACAGTACAGTACACTACACTACAGTACACTCAAGTACACTACAATACAGTACACTACACTACAGTACACTACAGTACACTACACTACAGTACAGAACACTGCAGTACACTACAGTACAGAACAGTACAGAACGGTACACTACAGTACACTGCAGTATAGTACAGTACACAACAGTACACTATGGTAAAGAACAGTACACTACACTACAGTAGAGTACACTAAAGTACACGACAGTACACTACAGTACAGAATGGTACACTGCATTACAAAATGGTACACCACAGTATAGTACGGTACACTATGGTAAAGAACAGTACACTACAGTACAGTACACAACAGAACAGTAAACTAGTACATAACAGTACACTAACAGTCACTTAACAACTACGAATAGTCAGCAGAACCCAGAAGATAAACTTGAGACGGTGTATTTAATAAAGTAAAAAGTGAAGTCCTTCAGGAAAACATGTAACTCCACAGCTACACAACAAGAACAGTAAAACAAGGTGGTAGGTAAAGCATAAAAACACAAAAATAAATAAACAAGAACAAAAAACAGAATTAAACGTCCACTGGGATACAAGAGTATACAGAATACTAGGGCTGGGTGCACATACAAACACAGAGCAAAGAAGAAACTAAGTACAATCAGGGTAAACGAGGCACAGGTGCAAATAATAATGGGGATCAAGGGAAAGCAAAAGGTCAAAAAGCACTGGGGGCATCTAGACCAAAAACGAGAAGAAAAAACAGTTGCACCCCTTCTACTACATCCCTCCGATGTCACAATTAAGGTCTCCAAAACTCACGTGCCGTCCTTGGCCAGCTCTCCCGCTATCTCTCTCAGAATGAACTTCTTGATCCAAATCAGTCAGGTTTCAAGACAGTCATCAACTGAGACTGCTCTTCTCTGTATCACGGAGGCGCTCCGCACTGCTAAAGCTAACTCTCTCTCCTCTGCTCTCATCCTTCAGACCACAGTGAACCATCATCCTCCTCTCCACGAGTTGGGCATCTCCGGCGCGGCCCACGCTTGGATCCTACTGACATACCAAGAACAGCTCTCACCACTAGGGCTCTGTTCTAGGCCCTCTCCTATTCTCGCTATACACCAAGTCACTTGGCTCTGTCATAAACATGGTCTCTCCTATCATTGCAGACGACACACATCTTCTCCTTTCCCCTTCTGACACTCGCATCTCTGCATGTCTGGCAGACATATCAGTGTGGAGACAGATCACCACTAGCAGGACACGGGGAAGGACTGCCCGTTCCAGATCTATCACTGACAAAGTCCTCCTCCCAGAGCGCTAAGAACCTTGGCGTGAGAGTACACTAGGTTCATGCTCTACAACACAGAGTACGACACTGCCTACAGGAACTAATCCAGGCACTTGTCAGTCTGGATTAGTACAGTACAACTCTGCAGCCCGTCTGGTGTTCAACCTTATAGTCACCCCACTCCACTGAGACAGTACAAGACCACTGCCTACGGAGCAGTACAGGCTCTGACACTACACCCAAACAAGGGCACTGCGAACCTCTGGCCTGCTCGCCTCCCTACCACTGAGGAAGTACAGTTGCTCAGCCCAGTCAAAGCGGACCAAACGTACGCCGTAAAAATGTAAATGTAAATGTAAAGGAAGGCAGCGAAATCCTGAAAACTGGCAAAAGATTGATGATGATGGTAACACGGTTCCATGGCATCTCCACAGCGGAACATCACTCTGGCATCTCCACAGCTACGTATACTACACACTACAGGACATCTCCACAGCTACAGCACAGTACATCACATCACACTTATCTACTGAACAGCATCTCCAGAACAGTACATTACACTACACTACTCTACTCTACAGACGTACACTACAGGACACAACAGTACTGAGCATCTCCTACAGCTACAGTACTCTCAGTATAGTACTCTACTGGCATCTCCACAGCTGAACAAAAGATTGATGATGATGGTCACGGTTCCATGGCATCTCCACAGCTACATCACTCTGGCATCTCCACAGCTACGCCACCCTGGCATCTCCACAGCTACCCTGGCATCTCCACCATGGCATCTCCACAGCATCTCCACGCTACATCACTCTGGCATCTCCACAGCTACGCCACCCTGGCATCTCCACAGCTACGCTGGCATCAGCTCACCCTGGCATCTCCACCAGACATCTCCACAGCTACGCCACCCTGGCATCTCCAAAGGCATCTCCACAGCTACCCTGGCATCTCCACAGCTCCTGGCATCTCCACAGCTACTACACCCTGGCATTTCCACAGCTACTACACCCTGGCATCTCCACAGCTCCAAGTCACCTGGCATCTCCACCATGTCATCTCCACAGCTACTACACCCTGGCATCTCCACAGCCACACTACACCATGGCACTACCCTGGCATCTCTACTACACCCTGGCATACAACACCATGGCATCTCCACAGCTACAGCTACCTGGCATCTCCCCACAGCTACTCCACACCTGGCATCTCCACAGCTACGCATCTCCACCCACCCTGGCATCTCCACCAGCATCCCCACTACACCATGGCATCTCCACAGCTACTACACCATGGCATCTGACATACACCATGGCACAGCTACTACACCATCAGCTACTACACCATGGCATCTCCACAGCTACTACACCATGGCATCTCCACAGCTACTACTCTGGCATCTCCACAGCTACTACACCATGGCATCTCCACAGCTACTACACCATGGCATCTCTCCACCATGTCATCTACAGCTCACACCATGGCATCTCCACAGCTACTACACCATGGCATCTCCGCAGCTACTACCACCATGGCATCTCCACATACTCATGGCACATCTACTACACCATGGCTACTACACCCTAACATCTCCACAGCACTACACCATGGTCACACCATGGCATCTCCACCATGGCATCTCCACAGCTACTACACCATGGCATCTCCACAGCTACTACACCATGGCATCTCCACAGCTACTACACCCCCATCTCCACATCTCCACAGTCATCTACTACACCCTGGCATCTCCACAGCTACGGCCACCCTGGCATCTCCACAGCTACTACACCTGGCATCTCCACAGCTACGTTACCCTGGCATCCCCACAGCAACCATCTTACTACACCATGGCATCTCCACAGCATCCCCAACTTTACCCTGGCATCCCCACAGCAACTTTACCCTGGCATCTCCACAGCAACTTTACCCTCCTAAACAGCTCCTAAACCTTGGCATCTACCACAGCATCTACTACACCCTGGCATTTCCACCATGTCATCTACAGCTACACCCATGGCATCTCCACCAGCTCAACAGCTACTACACCCATCTGACATCTCCACACACCATGGCATCTCAACAGCTACACCCTGGCATCTCCACCGCACCACATCATACTGGCATCTCCACAGTTACCCTGGCATCTCACCCTGGCATCTCCACAGCTCCTACACCATGGCATCTCCACAGCTACTACACCATGGCATCTCCACAGCTACTACACCATGGCATCTCCATAGCTACAGCATCTCCACATCTTACACCATGTCATCTCCACAGCATCTACAGCTTACACCATGGCATCTCCACAGCTACCCTGGCATCTCCACAGCTACCTGGCATCTCCACAGCTACACGCATCTCCACCATTACCCTGGCATCTCCACAGCTACTACACCCTACCATCCCACAGCATCTCCACAGCTACGCGACCCTGGCATCCCCACAGCAACTTTACCCTGGCATCTCCACAGCTACGCCACTGGCATCCCCACACCCTGGCATCTCCACAGCAACTACTCCACCACCCTGGCATCCCCACAGCTCCACAGCTACACCTGACATCTTCACCCTGGCATCTACTACACCCTGGCATCTCCACATCTACTACCCTGGCACCCTGGCATCTCCACATCTACTACACCATGGCATCCCCACAGCTACTACACCCTGGCATCTCCACATCTACTACACAATGGCATCTCCACAGCTACTACACCATGGCATCCCCACAGCTACTACCCATCTCCAAAGCTACTACACCATGACATCTACTACACCATGGCATCTCCACAGCTACTACACCATGACATCTCCACAGCTACGTCACCCTGGCATCCCGTTACCCTGGCATCTCCACAGCTACGTTACCCTGGCATCTCCACAGCCCACCCTGGCATCTCCACATGTCACCTACTCCAAAGCCACTACACCATGACATCTCCACAGCATCTCCACATCTACTACACCCTGGCATCTCCACAGCTACGGTACCCTGGCATCTCCACAGCTACTACCCTGGCACCATGGCATCTCCACAGCTACGTTACCCTGGCATCCCTGGCATCTCCACAGCTACTGGCACAGCTACTACACCATGGCATCTCCACAGTCACCCTGGCATCTAGCTACGTTACCCTGGCATCTCCACAGCACGTTACCCTGGCATCTCAGCACGTCACCCTGGCATCTCCACAGCTACTCACCCTGGCATCTCCACAGCTCCTACACCATGGCATCTCTCCTAAACCAGCTACTACACCATGACATCTCCACAGCTACTACACCCTGGCATCTCCACAGCTACTACACCCTGGCATCTCCACAGCTACTACACCCTGGCATCTCCACAGCTCCTACACCCTGACATCTCCACAGCTACGTCACCCTGGCATCTCCACAGCTACTACACCATGACATCTCCAGCTACGTCACCCTGGCATCATCACCCTTTATCCTGGCATCTCCACAGCATCTCCACAGCTACCCTGGCATCTCCACAGCTACTACACCATGACATCTCCACAGCTATGTCACCTGGCATCTCCAAAGCTACTACACCATGACATCTCCACAGCTACTTTACACCTGGCATCTCCACAGCTACAGCTTACCCTGGCATCCCCACAGCTACTACACCCTGGCATCTCCACATACCTACTACACCATGGCATCATCCACAGCTACTACACCCTGGCATCCCCACAGCTACTACACCCTGGCATCTCCACAACTACTACTACACCATGGCATCTCCACAGCTACTACACCCATGGCATCTCCACATCTACTACACAATGGCATCTCCACAGCTACTACACCATGGCATCCCCACAGCTACTATCTCCACAGCCTACACCCTGGCATCTCCACATCTACTACACCATGGCATCTCCCACAGCTGGCATCCCCACAGCTACCATGGCATCATGGCATCTCCACAGCTACTACACCCTGGCATCTCCACAGCTACTACACCCTGGCATCTCCACAGCTACTACACCCCAGCATCTCCACATCTACTACACCATGGCATCTCCACAGCTACAGTACCCTGGCATCTCCACAGCTACTACACCCTGGCATCTCCACATCTACTACACCATGGCATCTCCACAGCTACGGTACCCTGGCATCTCCACAGCTACTACACCCTGGCATCTCCACAGCTACTACACCATGGCATCTCCACACCCTGGCATCTCCACAGCTACTACACCATGGCATCTCCACAGCTACTACACCATGGCATCTCCACAGCTACTACACCATGGCATCTCCAAAGCTACTACACCCTGGCATCTCCACAGCTCCACACATGGGCATCTCCACAGCTACTACACCCTGGCATCTCCACAGCTACTACACCATGGCATCTCCACAGCTACGGTACACCTGGCATCTCCACAGCTACTACACCATGGCATCTCCACACACCATGTCATCTCCACAGCTACTACACCATGGCATCTCCACACCCTGGCATCTCCACAGCTACGTTACCCTGGCATCTCCACAGCTACGTCACCCTGGCATCTCCACAGCTACGTTACCCTGGCATCTCCACAGCTACGTCACCCTGGCATCTCCACAGCTACGTCACCCTGGCATCTCCACAGCTCCTACACCATGGCATCTCCACAGCTCCTAAACCATGGTATCTCCAAAGCTACTACACCATGACATCTCCACAGCTACTACACCCTGGCATCTCCACAGCTACTACACCCTGGCATTTCCACAGCTACTACACCCTGGCATCTCCACAGCTCCTACACCCTGACATCTCCACAGCTACGTCACCCTGGCATCTCCACAGCTACTACACCCTGGCATCTCCACAGCTCCTACACCCTGACATCTCCACAGCTACGTCACCCTGGCATCTCCACAGCTACATCACCCTGGCATCTCCACAGCTACTACACCATGACATCTCCACAGCTACGTCACCCTGGCATCTCCAAAGCTACTACACCATGACATCTCCATAGCTACTTTATCCTGGCATCTCCACAGCTACTTTACCCTGGCATCCCCACAGCTATGTCACCCTGGCATCTCCACAACTAATACACCATGGCATCCCCACAGCTACTACACCCTGGCATCTCCACATCTACTACACCCTGGCATCTCCACAACTACTATACCATGGCAACCCCACAGCTACTACACCCTGGCATCTCCACATCTACTATGCAATGGCATCTCCACAGCTACTACACCATGGCATCCCCACAGCTACTACACCCTCGCTTCTCCACATCTACTACACCATGGCATCTCCACAGCTACTACACCATGGCATCCCCACAGCTACTACACCCTGGCATCCCCACAGCTACGTCACCCTGGCATCTCCACAACTACTACACCATGTCATCTCCACAGCTACTACACCCTGGCATCTCCACAGCTACTACACCCCAGCATCTCCACATCTACTACACCATGGCATCTCCACAGCTACAGTACCCTGGCATCTCCACAGCTACTACACACGGTACCCATGGCATCTCCACAGCTACGGTACACCATGGCATCTCCACAGCTACTACACAGCTACCACCCTGGCATCTCCACAGCTACTACACCATGGCATCTCCACAGCTACTGGCATACACCATTTGGCATCTTATCCACAGCTACAAATTGGTGAACAGCTACTACACCATGGCATCTCCACAGCTACGGTACCCTGGCATCTCCACAGCTACTACACCATGTCATCTCCACAGCTACTACACCATGGCATCTCCACAGCTACGGTACCCTGGCATCTCCACAGCTACTACACCATGGCATCTCCACAGCTACGGTACCCTGGCATCTCCACAGCTACTACACCATGGCATCTCCACAGCTACGGTACCCTGGCATCTCCACAGCTACTACACCATGTCATCTCCACAGCTACTACACCATGGCATCTCCACAGCTACGGTACCCTGGCATCTCCACAGCTACTACACCCCAGCATCTCCACAGCTACTACACCATGGCATCTCCACAGCTACGGTACCCTGGCATCTCCACAGCTACTACACCATGGCATCTCCACAGCTACGGTACCCTGGCATCTCCACAGCTACTACACCATGTCATCTCCACAGCTACTACACCCCAGCATCTCCACAGCTACTACACCATGGCATCTCCACAGCTACTACACCATGTCATCTCCACAGCTACTACACCATGGCATCTCCACAGCTACGGTACCCTGGCATCTCCACAGCTACTACACCATGTCATCTCCACAGCTACTACACCCCAGCATCTCCACAGCTACTACACCATGGCATCTCCACAGCTACTACACCATGTCATCTCCACAGCTACTACACCATGGCATCTCCACAGCTACGTTACCCTGGCATCTCCACAGCTACGGTACCCTGGCATCTCCACAGCTACTACACCATGGCATCTACACAGCTACGGTACCATGTCATCTCCACAGCTAGTACACCATGGCATCTCTACAGCTACGGTACCCTGGCATCTCCACAGCTACGGTACCCTGGCATCTCCACAGCTATGTCACCCTGGCATCTCCGCAGCTACTTCACCCTGGCAACTCCACAGCTACCTGCAGTCTCATAGAGATCTAAATAAGTCCCTTTGCGGGTGAATTCTTAAGGAGCCGGAAAACAATTAGGCTTTACTTCTCTGCTCCGAAGAGCAAGCTACAGTGAGGAGGCTGGAGCGTGTCTGTGAGTGTGTGTTTGTCTGTGATTGTGCGTGTGAGTGGGTGTGTGAGAGAGTGTGTGCGGGCAGGCCATGTGTCTGTGTGTGTGAGATACAGTGTGTGCGGGAAGGGCAGGGCATGTGTCTGTGCGCAGAAAAAGAAGAAAATGGAGAATCAGTATTCTGAAGGATGGATGGGGAGAGAGAGAGAGTGGAGGCACTAGCAATGACGTGGCTAGAATAATCACAGGTTACCAAAGCCTCCAAAACATCTGGGACTGAGAGAGAGAGCCTCTCTCCCTTTTCCCTCTCCTATTCTCTCCTCTTTTCCTCTCCTCTCTTCTCTTCTTTTCCTCTCCTCTCCTCCTATTCTCTCCTCTTTTCCTCTCTTCTCTTCTTTTACTCTCCTCTCCTCTTTTCCTCTCTTCTCTTCTTTTCCTCTCCTCTCTTCTCTTCTTTTCCTCTCCTCTCCTCCTATTCTCTCCTCTTTTCCTCTCTTCTCTTCTTTTACTCTCCTCTCCTCTTTTCCTCTCTTCTCTTCTTTTCCTCTCCTCTCCTCTTTTCCTCTCCTCTCCTCTTTTCCTCTCTTCTCTTCTTTTCCTCTCCTCTCCTCCTATTCTCTCCTCTTTTCCTCTCTTCTCTTCTTTTACTCTCCTCTCCTCTTTTCCTCTCTTCTCTTCTTTTCCTCTCTTCTCTTCTTTTCCTCTCCTCTCCTCTTTTCCTCTCCTATTCTCTTCTCCTCTCTTTTCCACTCCTCTTTTCATCTCCTCTCCTCTTTTTTCTTCTCCTCTTCTACTTTCCTCTCCTATTCTTTCCTCTTTTCCTCTCCCCCTCTCCTCTTTCCTTTCCTCTCCTCTTTTCCTCTCATATTCTCTCCTCTTTTCCTCTCCTCTTTTCATTTCCTCTGCTATTTTCCTCTCCTTTTTCCTCTTCTCTTTTCTTCTCCTCTCCTATTTTCCTCTCCTCTCCACTTGTCTCCTCCCCTCCCCTCCCCTCCCCTCTCAGCTCACTTACTTGATGTAGAAGTCTCTCCCGTCTCTATTGGTGGCCATGTCCCATCCATTGGGGGGTCCATGTGCAGTGCTGCAGGTGCCAGGCGGCAGCCAGCTTGATGACTTGGTCCTATGGCTGTAGAGGAGGAGAAGAGGAGGTCAGCCAGATCAGACTTGCAGTAGTGTCATCGCCTTGCTCCTCCCACATTTTGTAACAATGGAGGGCTCTGTATAGCTCTGCTTTGACATGATTGGTTGACGGTAGGTAGGTGTGGGAGTTCATATATAAACACAAACCTATGTCCTTGACAACAGCTCTGCTCTGTTCCGAGAAGCGCAAGTATGAAGGCCTTGACTTCTGTGGAGGCCACATTGCAGTAAATGCTGTACGGCCACTGCAGATGTCGGATTGACCATGCAGAGCCTTTTAGAGTAATGACAAATTCCTATACGCCGAGTCAATGTTCACGTAATAATAAAGAATTGCCCTCGACTACGCTCACAAATGGGGAAAACATTATTTCCAATTGACCCCTAATTGTAAAAGAGACAACTTTGTTTTCTATTTTTGTTATACAGAAATCACAAAACATGCCGAAAAGATTCTGGTCTATTCAATGTACCAGGTGAAAATACCCAACCTAACCAATTTGACAATGCTCCCACGTAGGGAAATAGAGCCTGCGAGAAGAGCTTCAGGCTATATGGCGTGGGAGAGTGGGACATCTGGGGACCCCGAGGCCAAATAGGCTACACGTAGCTAGCTATGTTTGTGGAAAACATTTCATCACAGGTGAGAAATGTTACTTGTTTAGTATAATCTGTTTGTAACTACTTGTAGCTTGAGAGTTTGTTTGTTTGTGTTGTTGGTCTTGGCTAGCTTATTGTTATGGTTGGTAGCTAGCAAGCACTCACATGGCTGCAAGCAGTCATGAAAAAAGGGCGTGAGGGAAGCCCTACATTACGTTTTTCTTAAGTTACGTTTACATTAATCTTTAGACATGTTAATACTTTTCTTAAATGTAGGTTTACAATTGCAGTCAACAAGAAAATTGCATTTGAAAAGGGTGATGTTTTTTGCTGTGAGCCAACGGAGTAACCACAGGTTGCTTTCCCACAGGCGCGCTGGGCCTCGAAGATGTTTCTCATAGCGACTGGGAGTGGAGGCTGCATCTGAAATTATACCCTATTCCCAATACGCTCTTAGACAAAAAGGGTTCCAAAAAGGGTTATTCAGCTGTCCCCATAGGGCCCTGTCTGGTTTAATGTACAACCCTATGTTGAAAGGGTTCCACCCTTGAACCAAAACGGGTAGTTCCCTTCTAGATTCATTATAGCACCTTTTTTCCCCCCAATAGTGTATAATGCACAAATTGATAGAAAATTCAAATTTGTGCAGATTGATAAACTGCATTACAACAGCACATAGTAGGTCTATTCTTCATATATACTGAACAACAATATAAATGCAACATGCAACAATTTTTTAAAGATTTGACTGAGTTACATATAAGGGAATCAGTCAATTGAAATAAATAAGGCCCTAATCTATGGATTTCACATGACTGGGCAGGGGCACAGCCTGGGAGGGCATAGGTCCACCCACTGGGGAACCAGCCCCAGCAAATCAGAATGAGTTTTTCCCCACAAACGGTTTTATTACGGACAGAAACACTCCTCAGTTTCATCAGCTGTCCGGGTGGCTGGTCTCAAATGATCCCACAGGTGAAGAAGCCGGATGTGGAGGTCCTGGGCTGGCGTGGTTACACTTGGTCTGTGATTGTGAGGCTGGGTGGACATACTGCCAAATTCTCTAAAACAATGTTGGAGGTGGCTTATGGTAGATAAATTAATATTACATTCTCTGGCAACAGCTCTGGTGGACATTACTGCAGTCAGCATACCAATTGCAAGCTCCTTCAAAACTTGAGAGAATTGTGGAATTGTGTTGTGACAAAACTGCACATTTTAGAGTGGTCTTTTCATTGTCCCCAGCACAACGTGCACCTGTGTAAAAAAAAATCATGCTGTTTAATCAGTTACTTGATATGTGTAAGATGCCTCACTAGGATGAGGTGGATGCAAGAGTCAGGAGCAGCAGAGCACTGAGGTCCAAATAGAAAAGATTTATTTGGAAGTCCCAAAACACAACAAAACTGGTCGGGAAACAAACCCAACGAAGGCGCCCAACAAAACAGGAATTCAATAGTGACAACAGGAGGAAAAACCATCTACTCCTAAATAAATCACAGCGGCTCAAACAACCGTGAGAATAGCCTGTGGCGCAATCTAGCACACGCACCAAACAAACACAGAAATAATCCCCCACAAAATACCAGCAGGCAACGAGGTTAATAAACCCACAGAAATTAACTCAATAGAACACAGGTGTAAGAAACAGACAGAACCAAACAAAAAAGAAAAATGGATCGGTGGTAGATCGCAGGCCGGCGACGACGACCGCTGAGCACCTCCCGAACAGGGAGAGGAGCCACCCTCAGTGGAAGTCGTGACAATATTCCACACCTGACAGGTGGATAGATTATTTTGGCAAAGGAGAAATGCTCACTAAAAGGGATGTAAACAAATTTGTTCACAACATTTGAGAGAAATACGCTTTTTGTGCGTATGGAACATTTCTGGGATCTTTTATTTCAGCTCATGAAACATGGGACCAACACTTTACATGTTGGGTTTATATTTTTGTTCAGTATACAATCCTAGCAGTCTGTCAAATTCAATCTTATCACATCTAACTCCATTTTACACGGCATGAGTCATCACGGCATAGTCTGAGGCAGTCCATCTAGGGTGACTACATGTCCCAGTAGGGCTGGCATATGGCCAAAATCTCAAATCACGATATAGGTCATTTCATATCCCGATAATGATACATATCACGATATAGGTCATTTCATATCCCGATAACGATACATATCACGATATAGATCATTTCATATCCCGGTAATGGTACATATCACGGTATAGGTCATTTCATATCCCGATAACGATACATATCACGATATAGGTCATTTCATATCCCGACAACGGTACATATCACGATATAGGTCATTTCATATCCCGATAACGATACACATCACGATATAGGTCATTTCATATCCCGGTAACGATACATATCACGATATAGCACATTTTCTGTAAATTCAATTGATAAATAGTTACATAAAATGACCACATGTAAAGGCCTATTTCTTATTACATTTAGAATTATACTCAACAAATAACAAAGTCACATAGTCATATTTGATTATTTATTTTATTTAGAACCTGTGCAAATGTTCAATTAAGCATGTAACAAAAAATAAAATATGAATGTGTAAAATCTAAAAAGGTAAATAGAAAACACCTAAACTACAGTTGAAAAAAAAATAGGCCTAAAAAAAAAAATAATAATAAAAAAAATATATATATATACATATATATATATATTATGTTGGGGGGCTTGCCTGTTTTGCATGTCATTTTGGCATTAATACGTGTCACATCAATTTGCGTTTGGTACCTTGGTTCGAGTGTTAGCACCAACTCACGAAACCCCCGTTTCTGGACCGTGTAAATTGGGGCCATGTCTTTGCAGATGTAAGTTGTAACGGCAGCTGTTATCTCCTTCCAGCTTCATGGTTCTTTGCCATATGGAATGTCGCGGGCAAAAGCCTCTTTCAACGTCGGGGGTTTGTTTTGAGCACCTTTTTGGTCTCATCCGTAGACTCTCTCCGTACTGTTTCACATGATTCTTGCGTAGAAGAGGTTAGTGGTGTTTGAGCCTGTTGTCGGGACCGGCCTGCGGCATATTTGGCAGGGGGGCGGTTTTCTGGTCCGTGTCAGACTTTTCATTCCCAAACCACGTCCATGTGAACAGTGTAGCCCCTATTTTAGGTAGGGTGTCCGTGCTCTGTGTCACGTCCACTCCCTTCCATGCAAAAATATTGCCGTAAAGAGTGTGATTTGCGATACAACGGAATAAACGGTAGAGCACAATATGAAACCATAGAATTTTCTATCGTCACATAATATATCGTCATATCGCCCAGCCCTATGTCCCAGTTTGTGCAGAACAGTCCCCTCATTTTGTCCCTTTGTCCCGCAACCAAACAATGATGTCCTGCATTTTAGCAACAAATTAAAACACCAGTAATTTACAACAACAAAAAGTTGATTTGTCCCATATTTCAGTCAGACATTCCCACCTGTCTCTTTTGCAGTCACGTTGTGCTTATGACAACATTTATATCATAAACATCTCCAATCGTTGTTGAGATCAGATATTCTGCGCAGCACAAGATGAGACATATGCCAATGACACAACTTGTGAGGTTCTTCATGTTCACTAGTTACTCATTAAAAACATGTCTGCTACTTCCCTCAATCCTAAATTAAGCAAAATAGTAGGTTAGGTGCGCTTCAATTAGCTTGCTCTGTGCAGCAGAAGGGGGGGTGGGGGTTGCAGCAGGTGCTACACTGTCCCACAAATGTCCCACAAAATCATCCCGTGGTCCCGCAATTGGGTAGTTTAAATGAGGTCATCCTAGATCCATCCCAACTACGGTCGCAAGGCAACCTGTAATTTAACAAAGTTACCGCAATTTATCGTAAATCTGGCAATTTATACACTCAGAACAAAATGTTCCAAAAGGGGTTTTCAGCTGTCCCCATATGAGGACCCTTTTTGGTTCGAGGTACAACCATTTTTAGTTCTAGGTAGAACCCTTCGGGGTTCCAAGTTGAGCCCCCTGTGGAAAGGGTTCTACATGGAACCCAAAAGGCTTCTACTCGAAAACAAAAAGAGTTCTAGATAGTATCTTTTTTTACTTGAATAACGTTTTTTATTTTATTTATTCATATATGGTATAGTATTCATGGTTTATAAATGTGTCCATATTGTCCATTAGGTTCTAGTAGATAGACCATATGGTTCAAGAGAAAATAGCTTAATTAATGAAACAAGCATCTAATCAACAATGCCATTGTTTTCTATTTACTCTACAACTTTTTTCACAACTGCCATCAGTTTGACGGCAAAACATTTACTACAAATAAATAGACATAGTAAAATACATTTAAGAGTGTATATATATATTTTTTATGATATTTAATGCTGAAACCCTCATATTAAACACCAATAGTATTCACTAAGTTGACGGTTTATATTTAGGAGAATGTTTTACAGATTTGTTATTCTATTTTAAAGCCATCTTCAATTATTTCATGTATTTCACATGTTATCAGGCCATACAGAAAGCCAGAGATAATTACAAACACCTGTGATAATCTGAAGAGCCAAAAAGGACCACTATATATCTTGTGATAGATGACATAAATGATCAAATCCTTGAAATATAAACAATTCTGGTAGTTTACCGGTAAACTTAGAATGTTTTCTATGAAATAAACTCACTTTGCAAAACCCTAATCCCAACTCATAACAAGTGGATGTCTCGTTGGAATGTCATGGACAGTGTTCAGTCACTGAATGTGAATCACATTAATAATGTAATTCGAGACACATAAAAAACATCTCACTCTTGTGCTGTCAGAGGCATGAAATTGGTTTTATTTTGACATTTCAGGAGATTTATTAGAGAACAGGGAGCCCTAAGGAATTATGTGATAAGGGCAATGGCAGCAATAGTTTATCAGGGAGCAAACAGAAACCCATGTCTTAATTGCTACTTTTTTGGAAATAATGAATAGAAGTACAGAATGAGCCAATAAGAAACTGTCTTTCCTGTAGAATCTGTCCTGTATTTTGTCTACCAACTGAAGATTATGACAACCCAACAGTCCAAATCTAAATAGCAAAGTCACCAAACACTCTAATCCTCACCTTGCCACGACACTTAACTCAAGTCATTAAACAAAACACTTCATGTGTCTTAAGTGTTCAAGTAAAACTCTCCTCTTGTGTCACATCTAACAGGGTGATGGGAACTCAGGATAGTCCCAGTTGGTATTCACGTAATAATAAGGAATATATTCTCTCTATTTTTTAAAGAATTCCTCATGTAGATTCTCAATTTGGTGTGTGTCCCATTTTGTGAATTCTTGGTTGGTGAGCGGACCCTAGACATGACTCTATCTTCTGGTCTCTCTCTCAGTCTCCCTCCCTCCCTTTCTTTCTGTGTGTCTCTCTCTCGGTCTCCCTCCCTCCCTTTCTTTCTGTGTGTCTCTCTCTCGGTCTCCCTCCCTCCCTTTCTATCTTCTGGTCTCTCACTCGGTCTCCCTCCCTCCCTTTCTATCTTCTGGCCTCTCACTCAGTCTCCCTCCCTCCCTTTCTTTCTGTGTGTCTCTCTCTCGGTCTCCCTCCCTCCCTTTCTATCTTCTGGTCTCTCACTCGGTCTCCCTCCCTCCCTTTCTTTCTGTGTGTCTCTCTCTCGGTCTCCCTCCCTCCCTTTATATCTTTTGGTCTCTCTCTCGGTCTCCCTCTCTCCCTTTCTTTCTGTGCGTCTCTCTCTCTCGGTCTCCCTCCCTCCCTTTCTATCATTTGGTCTCTCTCTCAGTCTCCCTCCCTCCCTTTCTTTCTGTGTGTCTCTCTCTCTGTCTCCCTCCCTTTATATCTTTTGGTCTCTCTCTCTGTCTCCCTCCCTCCCTTTCTTTCTGTGTGTTTCTCTCTCTGTCTCCCTCCCTTTCTTTCTGTGTGTCTCTCTCTCGGTCTCCCTCCCTCCCTTTCTATCTTCTGGTCTCTCTCTCTGTCTCCCTCCCTCCCTTTCTATCTTCTGGTCTCTCTCTCTGTCTCCCTCCCTCCCTTTCTATCTTCTGGTCTCTCTCTCTGTCTCCCTCCCTCCCTTTCTATCTTCTGGTCTCTCTCTCGGTCTCCCTCCCTCCCTCCCTTTCTGTGTGTCTCTCCATATTTGAACAATGATGTGTGATGATATGACCACTGTGGCAGTAAGTTATGTCACATCAAAGGCATCTCTGCTGTTTAACAGGCCTCTTTTCACATTCATTATTCAAAGCCTTTCTTCCTTTCACTCTTTATTTCTCCCCAGTTACCAACCCGGCTTAATGTCAGTGTGTTTTGTGTATTAAATTATAGGGGCGTCTATTGGAAAGAACATCTGTAGCCTACTCTGTAACCTATAGAACAGCATAGCGGTAGGGTAGGCTGGGCTCCAAACAGGGCCATGCAATCTGATTTCCTCCAGTCAAATGGTGTGTTTGAGAGGTATTAGTGTTTCCACATGCTATGGATTTATTGGAGCCACAGCGCATTAACAGAATGCAGCAGGTTCCCCTGGCTGTGTATTCAGGCCATATTGTCAACACAGCTGAGTTAATATGTATGGGACTGCATCCGACCAGAGGTCAAATCAAATCAGTATCAAATCAAACAAGTGACATGCTTACTCACAAGCCCTTAACCAACAGTGCAGTTCAAGAAGAGTTAAGAAAATATCGACCAAATAAACTAAAGTACAAATTATAAAAGTAACACAATAACATAACAATAACGAGGCTATATACAGGGGGTACTGGTACCGAGTCAGTGTGCTGGGGTACAGGTTAGAGGTCATTTGTACATGTAATTGCATTATCTTTTTCGTTTGTTGTTCGTTAGAATTGCATCGCATACCGAGTTATGGTGTTTGCTTTATTTAGTAAATAATGTACATTCTTCCTCAGCAGTGAGTATTTTGTGGTATGCCTATCCTATCCTATTTTTTTACTATACAACATGAATTAAGGGTATTTAGAGTACTATATACAGTAGGTAGAGAACATTGAACAAGTCTATGTCAAAAAAACTATTTCTGACAAAAATGCAGATAGAGGCTCTCCGATGGCAGCAATGGCAATCCTCCGGAAGCCTTTGCTATTTTTAAATGGAGCGTGATTCTACTCACAGATTCAAAAGATACGCCTTCAAAATACCATTCTGAATGGAAGGAAGCTGCATAAAATCCTCTCTCAGCCTATTGCAGACAGTCTGAGCACTGATGGAGGGATGGTGGGTCCCTGGTGGAACTCGGGCAGTTGTTGTTGCCATCCTGCACCAGTCCCGCAGGTGTGATGTTTCGGATGTACCGATCCTGCGCGGGTGTTGTTACACGTGGTCTGCCACTGCGAGGACGATCAGCTGTCCGTCCTGTCTCCCTGTAGCGCTGTCTTAGGTGTCTCACAGTACAGACATTGTAATTTATTGCCCCGGCCACATCTGCAGTCCTCGTGCCTGAGGCATGCTGCAGATGAGCAGGGGCCCTGGGCATCTTTCTTATGGTGTTTTTCAGAGTAAGTAGAAAGGCCTCTTTAGTGTCCTACGTTTTTATAACTGTGACCTTAATTGCCTAACGTCTGTAAGCTGTTTGTGTCTTAACGACCCTTCCTTAGGTGCATGTTCATGAATTGTTTATGGTTCATTGAACAAGCATGGGAAACAGTGTTTTAACCCATTGGTCACGATGGCAACACCCTCAAAACTGACTATCCTACCGATCCTCGACTTCGGCGATGTCATCTACAAAATTGCTTCCAACACTCTACTCAGCAAACTGGATGCAGTTTGTCACAGTGCCATCCGTTTTGTCACTAAAGCACCTTATACCACCCACCACTGCGACCTGTATGCTCTAGTCGGCTGGCCCTCGCTACATATTTGTCGCCAGACCCACTGGCTCCAGGTCATCTACAAGTCCATGTAGGTAAAGCTCCGCCTTATCTCAGTTCATTGGTCACGATGGCAACACCCACCCGTAGCACGCGCTCCAGCAGGTGTATCTCACTGATCATCCCTAAAGCCAACACCTCATTGGGCCGCCTTTCGTTCCAGTTCTCTGCTGCCTGTGACTGGAACGAATTGCAAAAATCGCTGAAGTTGGGAGACTTATCTCCCTCACCAACTTCAAACATCAGCTATCTGAGCAGCTAACCGATCGCTGCAGCTGTACATAGTCTATCGGTAAATAGCCCACCCAATTTTACCTACCTCATCCCCATACTGTTTTTATTTATTTACTTTTCTGCTCTTTTGCACACCAATATCTCTACCTGTACATGACCATCTGATCATTTATCACTCCAGTGTTAATCTGCAAAATTGTAATTATTCGCCTACCTCCTCATGCCTTTTGCACACAATGTATATAGACTCCCTTTTTTTCCACTGTGTTATTGACTTGTTAATTGTTTACTCCATGTGTAACTCTGTGTTGTCTGTTTACACTGCTATGCTTTATCTTGGCCAGGTCACAGTTGCAAATGAGAACTTGTTCTCAATTAGCCCACCTGGTTAAATAAAGGTGTTCTCAACTAGCCTACCTGGTTAAATAAAGTTGAAATAAAAAAAAACAATAAAAAAAACAATGAAGATCTGTGAAGTTATTTGGATTTTTATTAATTATCTTTGAAAGACAGGGTCCTGAGTTTTTAAGATAACTATCTAAGATGTGCCAAAAACATTTTCTCCAGCTCAAGGCCCAAGCTAGGAATTTGGTTAGCTAATTTTCTAGCTAAATATCTGGGCATTTGGATTGGAAAGGATTTAACATTTCAAAAACGTAATGATGAGCCAGTTTAAAAGTTAAGATTTAAAGAGGGCAGATTGTACAGTCAACTTCCCTGTCAGTTCTTGTCTACGGTGACACCATTTACCTGAATTCAGCAGCTTAAACCTTTAGAACATATCAAATCAAAGTGTATTTGTCACGTGCAACACCACCTAATACAACAGGTGTAGTAGACCTTACAGTGAAATGCAGAATACAACTGGTGTAGGTAGACCTTACAGTGAAATGCTGAATACAACAGGTGTAGTAGACCTTACAGTGAAATGCTGAATACAACAGGTGTAGGTAGACCTTACAGTGAAATGCTGAATACAACAGGTGTAGTAGACCTGACAGTGAAATGCTGAATACAACAGGTGTCGTAGACCTTACAGTGAAATGCTGAATACAACAGGTGTCATAGACCTTACAGTGAAATGCTGAATATAACAGGTGTCGTAGACCTTACAGTGAAATGCTGAATACAACAGGTGTCATAGACCTTACAGTGAAATGCTGAAAATACAACAGGTGTAGTAGAACAGTGAAATGCTGAATACAACAGGTGTAGTAGACCTTACAGTGAAATGCTGAATACAACAGGTGTAGGTAGACCTTACAGTGAAATGCTGAATACAACAGGTGTAGTAGACCTTACAGTGAAATGCTGAATACAACAGGTGTAGTAGACCTTACAGTGAAATGCTGAATACAACAGGTGTAGTAGACCTTACAGTGAAATGCTGAATACAACAGGTGTAGTAGATGCTGAATACAACAGGTGTAGTAGTACAGTGAAATGCTGAATACAACAGGTGTAGTAGACCTTGTCAGTGAAATGCTGAATACAACAGGTGTAGTAGACCTTGTCAGTGAAATGCTGAATACAACAGGTGTAGTAGACCTTGTCAGTGAAATGCTGAATACAACAGGTGTAGTAGACCTTGTCAGTGAAATGCTGAATACAACAGGTGTAGTAGACCTCACAGTGAAATGCTGAATACAGCAGGTGTAGTAGACCTTGTCAGTGAAATGCTGAATACAACAGGTGAAGTAGACCTCACAGTGAAATGCTGAATACAACAGGTGTAGTAGACCTTGTGAGTGAAATACTGAATACAACAGGTGTAGTTGACCTTACAGTGAAATGCTTACTTACAAGCCCTTAACCAACAGGTGTAGTAGACCTTGTCAGTGAAATGCTTACTTACAAGCCCTTAACCAACAGGTGTAGTCGACCTTGTCAGTGAAATGCTTACTTACAAGCCCTTAACCAACAGGTGTAGTAGACCTTGTCAGTGAAATGCTTACTTACAAGCCCCTAACCAACAGGTGTAGTAGACCTTGTCAGTGAAATGCTTACTTACAAGCCCTTAACCAACAGGTGTAGTAGACCTTGTCAGTGAACTGCTTACTTACAAGCCCTTAACCAACAGGTGTAGTCGACCTTGTCAGTGAAATACTGAATACAACAGGTGTAGTAGACCTTACAGTGAAATGCTTACTTACAAGCCCTTATCCAACAGGTGTAGTAGACCTTGTCAGTGAAATACTTACTTACAAGCCCTTAACCAACAGGTGTAGTAGACCTTGTCAGTGAAATGCTTACTTACAAGCCCTTAACCAACAGGTGTAGTAGACCTTGTCAGTGAACTGCTTACTTACAAGCCCTTATCCAACAGGTGTAGTAGACCTTGTCAGTGAAATGCTTACTTACAAGCCCCTAACCAACAGGTGTAGTAGACCTTGTCAGTGAAATGCTTACTTACAAGCCCCTAACCAACAGGTGTAGTAGACCTTACAGTGAAATGCTTGCTTACAAGCCCTTAACGGTTAAGGGCTTGTAAGTAAGCATTTCACTGACAAGGTCTACTACACCCATTGGTTAAGGCTTAACCAATGGGTGTAGTAGACCTTGTCAGTGAAATGCTTACTTACAAGCCCTTAACCAACAGGTGCCATTTTTACGTAAAACATAAGTATTATGTAAACAATAAATAATTAAAGAAATAAAAAAAACAGTAAAATAACAGTAGTGAGGCTATATACAGGTGGTACCTGTCCAGAGTCAATGTGTGGGGGCACCGGTTAGTCGGTCTAATTGAGGTAATACTGTATGTACATGTAGGTAGAGTTAAAGTGGCTATGCATAGATAATAAACAGAGAGTAGCAGCAGCGTAAAAGAGGGGTTGGCAGGGGGTGGAGGGAAACAATGCAAATAGTTTGAGTAGCCATTTGATTACCTGTTCAGGAGCCTTATGGCTTGGGGGTAAAAGCTGTTGAGAAGAATTTTGTTCCAAGACTTGGCGTTCCGATACCGTTTGCTGTGCGGTAGCAGTGAAAACAGTCTATGACTTGGGTGGATGGGGTCTTACATTTTTTTTAGAGCCTTCCTCCTGACACCCCCTGGTGTAGAGGTCCTGGATGGCAGGCATCTTAGCCCCAGTGATGTACTGGGCCGTATGCACTACCCTCTGTAGTGCCTTGCAGTCGGAGGCCGAGCAGTTGCCCTACCAGGCAGTAATGCAACCAGTCCCCATACCAGGCGTAGATGCAACCAGTCAGGATGCTCTCAATGTTGCAGCTGTAGAACCTTTTGAGGATCTGAGGACCCATGCCAAATCTTTTCAGTCTCCTCAGGGGGAATAGGTTTTGTCGTGCCCGCTTCACGACTGTCTTGGTGTGTTTGGACCATTATAGTTTGCTGGTGATGTGGACTCCAAGGAACTTGAAGCTCTCAACCTGCCCCACTGCAGCCCCATCGATTAGAATGGGGTTGTTCTCGGTCCTCCTTTTCCTGTAGTCCACAATCATCTGCATTGTCTTGAGCACGTTGAGGGAGAGGTTGTTGTCCTGGCACCACACAGTCAGGTCTCTGACCTTCCCCCTGTAGGTTGTCTCGTCATTGTCGGTGATCAGGCCCACCACTGTTGTGTCTTCTGCAAACTTAATGATGGTGTTGAAGTCATGCCTGGCCATGCAGTCGTGGGTGAAGAGGGTATACAGGAGGGGACTGAGCACACACCCCTGAGGGGCTCCAGTGTTCAGGATCAGCGTGGCAGATGTGTTGCAACCTACCCTCACCACTTGGGGGTGGCACATCAGGAAGTCCAGGAAACAGTTGCAGAGGGAGGTGTTTAGTCCCAGGATCCTTAGCTTAGTGATTAGCTTTAAAGGCACTATGGTGTTGGAAGCTGAGCTGTAGTCAATGAATAGCATTCTCACATAGGCGTTCCTTTTGTCCAGGTGGGAAAGGGCAGTGTGAAGTGCAATAGAGATTGCATCATCTGTGGATCTGTTTGGGTGGTATGCAAATTGGAGTGGGTCTAGGGTTTCTGGGATAATGGTGTTAATGTGAGCCATTACCAGCCTTTCAAAGCACTTCATGGCTACAGACGTGAGTGCTACGGGTCTGTAGTCGTTTAGGCAGGTTACCTTAGTGTTCTTGAGCAGGGGGACTATGGTGGTCTGTTTGAAACATGTTGGTATTACAGACTCACACGTCCTGGTAATCCGTCTGGCTCAGCGGCCTTGTGAATGTTGACCTGTTTAAAGGTCTTACTCATATCGGCTACAAAGAGTAGCCTAGTAGCTGAGGAATGTAACTGTTTTTGTTAAATGTTGTGTTGTGCTGTATTTTTTATTTAATTTGACATTGTATTGGTTGCAGTTTTGTTTCATATTGCATTCACAAAGGGTACCTTTGTAGGCATATCATTGGAAGATTGACCATAAGAGACCACATTTACCAGGTGTCAAAAACGGTGTCCTAAAATTGGTGCGCAAAACTCAGCTGCAAGTAATTTTCCATGGAATTTAGAGAAGAAAGCAGGCTTCCACGAACGATATATCAATGAAGAGATATGTGGAAAAAACACCTTGAGGATTGATTCCAAACAACGTTTGCCATGTTTCGGTCGATATTATGGAGTTAAGAAGGAAAAAGTTTGACGTTGTAGGTGACTGAATTAACGGTTGTTCCCCGGGACAGCCAAATGTGATGTAAAAAACGGAGCGATTTCTCCTACACAAAGAGCTTTCAGGAAAAACTGCACATTTGCTATGTAACTGAGAGTCTCCTCATTGAAAACATCCGAAGCTCTTCAAAGGTAAATGATTTTATTTATTTGGTTATCTGGTTTTTGTGAAAATGTTCCCCGTGAGCTAAATGCTACTCAAAATGCTAAGCTAGCTTAGCATCCTCTTACACAAATTAGTGAATTGCTATGGTTCAAAAGCATATTTTGAAAATCTGAGATGACAGTGTTGTTACAGAAAAGGCTAATCCACTGAGAGTAGGCGCATTATTTTCATTTTATTTGCGATTTTCAGAAATCGTTAACGTTGCGTTATGCTAATGAGCCTGAGGCTTTAGTCACGATCCCGGATCCGGGATGGGGAGTTTCAAGAGGTGTTCCCCGGGACATCAGAGACAATCCCCTGAGCAAGGCAGTTAACCCACTGTTCTCCGGGACAGCAGAGACAATCCCCTGAGCAAGGCAGTTAACCCACTGTTCCCCGGGACAGCAGAGACAATCCCCTGAGCAAGGCAGTTAACCCACTGTTCTCCGGGACAGCAGAGACAATCCCCTGAGCAAGGCAGTTAACCCACTGTTCCCCGGGACAGCAGAGACAATCCCCTGAGCAAGGCAGTTAACCCACTGTTCCCAGGGACAGCAGAGACAATCCCCTGAGCAAGGCAGTTAACCCACTGTTCCCTGGGACAGCAGAGACGATCCCCTGAGCAAGGCAGTTAACCCACTGTTCCCCGGTACAGCAGAGACAATCCCCTGAGCAAGGCAGTTAACCCACTGTTCCCCGGGACAGCAGAGACAATCCCCTGAGCAAGGCAGTTAACCCACTGTTCCCCGGGACAGCAGAGACGATTCCCTGTGCAAGGCAGTTAACCCACTGTTCCCCGGTACAGCAGAGACAATCCCCTGAGCAAGGCAGTTAACCCACTGTTCCCCGGGACAGCAGAGACAATCCCCTGAGCAAGGCAGTTAACCCACTGTTCCCCGGGACAGCAGAGACGATTCCCTGTGCAAGGCAGTTAACCCACTGTTCCCCGGGACAGCAGAGACGATTCCCTGTGCAAGGCAGTTAACCCACTGTTCCCCGGGACAGCAGAGACAATCCCCTGAGCAAGGCAGTTAACCCACTGTTCCCCGGGACAGCAGAGACGATTCCCTGTGCAAGGCAGTTAACCCACTGTTCCCCGGGACAGCAGAGACGATTCCCTGTGCAAGGCAGTTAACCCACTGTTCCCCGGGACAGCAGAGACAATCCCCTGAGCAAGGCAGTTAACCCACTGTTCCCCGGGACAGCAGAGACGATTCCCTGTGCAAGGCAGTTAACCCACTGTTCCCCGGGACAGCAGAGACAATCCCCTGAGCAAGGCAGTTAACCCACTGTTCCCCGGGACAGCAGAGACAATCCCTGAGCAAGGCAGTTAACCCACTGTTCCCCGGGACAGCAGAGACGATTCCCTGTGCAAGGCAGTTAACCCACTGTTCCCCGGGACAGCAGAGACAATCCCCTGAGCAAGGCAGTTAACCCACTGTTCCCAGGGACAGCAGAGTCAATCAATCCCCTTTTGATATGGTTGTAGAACTTTATGATCTGGGTTGTCAGTTCTTGCATTTAGTTTATGTTTGTTTGCACTTCTTAGCATTTATCCAGCGTCCGCTATGAGATCTCACTAGTATTTTGTTAGTATACAGTACGTACATACGCATTTATATATATATATAATTTTTTATTTATTATAGTTTGGAAAGAAATAGTGCCCCTTGTGTGCACTACCGGTAATCAAATCAAACAGTATTTGTATATGTATTTATAAGCCACTGAAAAGTGATAGCGCCTCTGACTACATATAGTCTAGAGACCATTGGATTCTTAGGGTTGATTGTTGTTTTGATGTGGGTCTGATGTGGGTTTGATGTGGGTTTGAACTATAAGCTATGAACAGAAATCTGACACCTTTAGAGGTCAAGATACTGCTTCCTGCTCCTCTCCCACACATAGATATAGACATGTAGCAGATGTGAAATGAAATCTCTTTAATAAAGTAGGCGGGGTCGTGATCTTTGTGTTTCAACTTGGATTATAATGTGGAGCCTGAAGTCCACAGACCTTCGTTGCCATGGAAACTCCCAGGAGTGCCATACTTTTATTGGTTATTACTCAACAACTGTTATGTTTCCTGAAGGCTGACTGCTGGTGGAAAATTGCTACTCTTGAGGAGGAGGGTTTACAATTCTTGATCTTATTATTTTGGAGGGGTTATGGACTTTCTGTTTCAGTTTTTTGTTGTTGTAATCTACAACATTGTTGGTATTTACAAATTATTGATAATGTATTATAACTGATTCGTTTGATTATGAAACATAAACCATAATAACAAAATACATACAGTATTACTGTATATCCACTTTCTGTTTCTCAGATCAATACCATTAGATGAGGAATCCCCGTCCATGTATAACCACCACCATTGTTGAGCATCAGAAACAAACCTAACGTCCAGAAACTCACTTCCTCTGACTCCTTTGCTAACCTGGTCATGAATTGTTCAGCTCGGCCTGGGTCCAGCCCTCTGTTACTGCAAAGTGCCGGGATAGAACCGTCATCATTTATTAAAGTCTACCTAGGCTCAGTTTCACTGTACAACAACTGGAGCAAACTTCCTCACCACCTCTGCTGGCTATAACACACAGGCTCAATGTTATAATGTAGCCCGGGACTACAGACAAAATAAATCAAGGCAGGCCCTCACCAAACATTACAGGCAACAATGTCACTTATGGGCGCAAACCCAACGTTGCTGGACCAGACAGGACTGACAAAAAGTGCTCTTCACTGACGAGTCACGATTTTGTCTCACCAGGGGTGATGGTCGGATTCACGTTTATTGTCGAAGGAATGAGAGTTACACTGAGGCCTGTACTCTGGAGCAGGATCGATGTGGAGGTGGAGGGTCTGTCATGGTCTGGGGCGGTGTGTCACAGCATCATTGGACTGAGCTTGTTGTCATTGCAGGCAATCTTAACTCTGTGCGTTACAGGGAAGACATCCTCCTCCCTCATGTGGTACCCTTCCTGCAGGATCATCCTGACATGAGCCTCCAGCATGACAATGCCACCAGCCATACTGCTCGTTCTGTGTGTTATTTCCTGCAAGACAGGAATGTCAGTGTTCTGCCATGGCCAGTGAAGAGCCCGGATCTCAATCCCAATGAGCACGTCTGGGACCCGTTGGATCGGAGGGTAAGGGCTAGGGCCATTCGCCCCAGAAATGTCCAGGAACTTGCAGGTGCCTTGGTGGAAGAGTGGGGTAACATCTCACAGCAAGAACTGGCAAATCTGGTGCAGTCCATGAGGAGGAGATGCACTGCAGTACTTAATGCAGCTGGTGGCCACACCAGATACTGACAGTTATTTTGAGCTCTCCTTTGTTCAGGTACACATTATTCCATTTCTGTTAGTCACATGTCTGTGGAACTTGTTCAGTTCATGTCTCAGTTGTTGAATCTTGTTATGTTTATACAAATATTTACACATGTTGCTGAAAATAAACGAGGATATTTCTTTTTTTTGCTGAGTTGAGTTATTATACATTGAGCTGGCCAACAGTAGTAAGTGTAACTTGATCACCTCTCTTCTGCTGCTCAGCAGTGAACATCATGTCACGAAACTTCCGTTTGCTTCGTGCTATTTGTAAAGAATAAATAAATAATCAAATAACATTTTTATTTGTCACATGTGCCGAATACAACAGGTGTAGAAGACCTTACCGTGAAATGCTTACTTAATGTGAATCAATATAATTTTTGTGAGATTTTTCTGGAGGAGAAATGGGGAACAGTATTGAAAATCATACCGTCAGTAATTGAAAATACTCTTGTATGCGGAAATATATGGTATACCGCCCAAGCTTAACAAACACACACACACATACCAATTTTCTTAAATGCATTGCAAGCATTAAAATCCTCCCTCCAGAAAACACAAGTAATGTTGACCTCTGGGAGCTGTCCTGTCATTCAGTGCTGAAACAGCACATTGAACTGACTGGCAGCAACTGCTGCTGCATGTTATCCCTGCCGTCCACATCAGATTCCAAAGAAAAGAGATGGGCTCTGTTTGAAACACTGGGGTGACAGGGTACACTCTCACGGAACATGGGAATACTCCTGAAACTCCGCCCAGTGCTACACACTAATCTCACTGTAAATTGAACCTGTCAGTAGTTTGTGAGGGGGAAGTATTGTACATGTGTTTGGATATCTGATCTGTGGACAAACAGCAGCTGAGATGAGCGTCCCCGGGGAGGAGGAGACCGAGAGAGAGCCAGGGGGGCGTTGATCTGGAGGAGGAGACAGAGAGAGCAAGAGAGCCAGCGGGAGTTTATTTGAAGGAGGAGACAGAGAGAGAGCCAGGGGGGCGTTGATCTGGAGGAGGAGACAGAGAGAGCAAGAGAGCCAGGGGGAGTTTATTTGAAGGAGGAGACAGAGAGAGAGCCAGGGGGGCGTTGATCTGGAGGAGGAGACAGAGAGAGCAAGAGAGCCAGGGGGAGTTGATTTGAAGGAGGAGACGGAGAGAGAGAGCCTGGGGCAGTTGATCTGAAAGTTCAGATTGCCTAGCTGCATCCTAAATGGCACCGTATTTGAGACACAATGTAAAAGTAATGTATCCCCTACAGATGGCCAATGACAGTAAATACAGATAGTTTCTCTGTCTCCATTCAGTCACAAATGCATTTCACTGAAACTAATGAAAACCTTTTACATTTTACATTTACATTTAAGTCATTTAGCAGTCATTTACCTTGTCTCATTTCAAGCTTCAAGTATGAACGCTACACTTGAATGCTTGACATGCAGCCGAAATGTATAACCACTTTCTGTTGTGGTGAGCATAAGGTCCGTTTTATGTGCCAATCAAGGCTACATCTCTCACAGATTTTTTTTGTCATCTCTAATAGTAACAAAATGGTGTAAACTACCTACCTACATCACACGTGATCAGCAGGGGGAGGGAATAATTAACAACAGCAAATGAAGCCAAATCTAGACCCCAGAGTGGTATGTATATTTCACAGTTGTCTTTCACACAGTAAGGAAGGGCGGTGTTGGTATCTAGCGCTTTGCATTTGGCTTCTGCCCCTGGGCAACACCATCAATTACATATTTTAACATTTATTTCAAAAGAGCTGAATATTAAATGCACCTATTTGTCTTTGTAAGTGCTGATATTGTTGCCATGGGTAGTTACTACACTATGGCAGGCGGCTCTCTCTCTCCCTACCATTTCTTTATAGGACAATTTACTTAGAGCCACATGAAACATACTTTATGTATTTCTGAGCACCTCCCAGACTTATAATACCTACTAATGGTCTAGTTACTTTAGACAGAAACTAAAAGTAGGGATGCTGGTTGAGGAGGATGGGCGGGTATAATACGCGACAGTCTAGCAATTCAAAGGTTGCATGTTTGAGTCTTGTCAGGGACACCTGTAGCTTTTTAGATAACCCTTATTCTAAACTTAACCCAGTTCACCTAAACTGCTACGTAAATTCCCCTAACCTTGGTCGTTTTAGTTCCCTTAATCGCCAACGTAAATCCTCCCTATAATTCTCCTTTGGTGTTATTGCGTAACCTGGTCTCAGATAAAGATGTGCAATACTATACGCCCTCCAGCAGGTATGACAAGTTGCATCATCCAATCTTTATGCTATTGTACGACTGGGTAAGACTTATGATAGTAAACGTCTTCTAATCCATATGACCTGGTACAAACACAATTCCGTTTATAATGTAACAAATCATACTAAATGGAGTTTCGTACATTTACCTACAGAATAATACAAATTGCATTGAGACTACATTGTTTACGTGGTCTCAAGACTAATGAACCCATTTGTCAATATCTTACTTAGTATTATTGTTGTCTGACTGTGGTTGAAATCCTTCTGGCTCTGAGTCTGAACACGGCCTACCTACAGGAGGTTGGTGGCACCTTAATTAGGGAGGACTGGCACCTTGTAATGGCTGGAACGGAATAGGTGTAAAGGTACCAACAACATCAAACGCATTGGTTTTCAGGTGTTTGATGCTATTCCGTTCACTCTGTTCACTCCGTGCTTCTACACCTGCATTGCTTGCTGTTTGGGGTTTTAGGCTGGGTTTCTGTACAGCACTTTGAGATATCAGCTGATGTACGAAGGGCTATATAAATAAATTTGATTTGATTTGATTTGATTTGTTCTAGCCATTATTATGAGCCGTCCTCCAATCAGCAGCCTCCACTGCTGTCTGCCTGTTATTCAGGCCTAGCCAGAACATCATCGAATAGAGATGTTCTTCCTCCTGCAGGCACCTGTTCCTAAAGTGTCGTACTGGCTGCCTACCTTGTTTTCTTTCATGCACTAGTTACAGGAACCCACTGGGCTCTGCAACAATTATATTAGAACATCCCCCATCAAACCAATCAATAACTCTCATTGCACCAGTCACTGTACTATACAACTAATAAAATCCACTATGCCGTTGCAACTGGTAGTGGGAAGAAGCTACTGTATAATTGGACATCAGTTAAACACAGGCAGGCAGGCAGGAAGGCAGGCAGACAGAGTTTCTAGATTGTAATGCATAAAGGACACCAAACACATTTTGTAACAGCTTTCTTGGTGAGAAGGAGAGTCGGACCAAAATGCGGCGTGGCTATTGAGATTAATGTTTTAATAAAACAACTAAAACACAAACACTACAAAACAAGAAACGTAACACGAAAACCGAAACAGCCTATACTGGTGCAAAGTAACACAGAAACAAGGACAATCACCCACAAAACCCAACACCAAACAGGCTACCTAAATATGGTTCCCAATCAGAGACAATGACTAACACCTGCCTCTGATTGAGAACCATATCAGGCCAAACATAGAACTAGACAAACTAGACATGAAACATAGAATGCCCACTCATATCACACCCTGACCAAACAGAACATAGAAACATACAAAGCAAACTATGGTCAGGGTGTGACACATCTCCCCCATCGTTTTATTGATGAGGGACATAGATTACCCCTCCAAGACGATACCTTATAACCCTTAGCATGCACATGCCACCCAAAACACCCATGGCACAACTTGGCTTATGACCTTTATCAAGGTGTACAGCATGTTTCACACAAATGATCCATTTTCTTTTATCTACAGTCATGGCCAAAAGTTTTGAGAATGACACAAATATTAATTTTCACAAAGTCTGCTGCCTCAGTTTGTATGATGGCAATTTGCATATACTCCAGAATGTTATGAAGAGTGATCAGATGAATTGCAATTCATTGTTAAGTTCCTCTTTGCCATGGAAATGAACTGAATCCCCAAAAAACATTTCCACTGGATTTCAGCCCTGCCACAAAATGACCAGCTGACATCATGTCAGTGATTCTCTTATTAACAGAGGTGTGAGTGTTGACAAGGACAAGGCTGGAGATCACTCTGTCATGCTGATCGAGTTTGAATAACAGACTGGAAGCTTCAAAAGGAGGGTGGTGCTTGGAATCATTGTTCTTCCTCTGTCAATCATAGTTACCTGCAAGGAAACACATGCCATCATCATTGATTTGCACATAAAGGGCTTCACAGGCAAGGATATTGCTGCCGGTAAGATTGTACCTAAATCAACCATTTATCAGATCATCACAACCTTCAAGGAGAGCAGTTCAATTGTTGTGAAGAAGGCTTCAGGGCGCACATAAAAGTCCAGTAAGCACCAGGACCGTCTCCTAACGTTGATTCAGCTGTGGGATCGGGGCACCACCAGCACAGAGCTTGCTCAGGAATTGCAGCAGGCAGGTGTGAGTGCATCCGGACGTCAGTGAGGCGAATACTTTGGAGGCCTGGTGTCAAGAAGGACAGCAAAGAAGCCACTTCTCTCCAGGAAAAACATCATGGACAGACTGATATTCTGCAAAAGGTACAGGGATTGGACTGCTGAGGACTGGGGTAAAGTCATTTTCTCTGATGAATACCCTTTCCGATTGTTTGGGGCATCCGGAAAAAAGCTTGTCCGGAGAAGACAAGGTGAGCGCTACCATCAGTCCTGTGTCATGCCAACAGTAAAGCGTCCTGAGACCATTCATGTGTGGGGTTGTTTCTCAGCCAAGGGAGTGGGCTCATTCACAATTTTGCCTAAAAATACAGCCATGAATAAAGAATGGTACCAACACATCATCCGAGATCAACTTCTCCCAACCATCCAGGAACAGTTTGGTGACGAACAAGGCCTTTTCCAGCATGATGGAGCACCTTGCCATAAGGCAAAAGTGATAACTAACTGGCTCGGGAACAAAACATGGATATTTTGGGTCCATGGCCAGGAAACTCCCCAGACCTTAATAACACTGCAAACATTGACTCTTTGCATCAACTTCATGTAATTGTCAATAAAAGCCGTTGACCCTTATGAAATGCTTATAATTATACTTCAGTATTCCATAGTAACATCTTACAAAAATATCTGAAGACAGTGAAGCAGCATACTTTGTGGAAATTAATATTTGTGTCATTCTCAAAACGTTTGGACACGACTGTACAGTACCAGTCATAACGTCTGGACACGACTGTAGAGTACCAGTCATAACGTCTGGACACGACTGTACAGTACCAGTCAAAACGTCTGGACACGACTGTAGAGTTTGTAGGTAGTTTGTAATTTGTAGGTAGGGGTAAAGTGACTATGCATAGATAAACAGCGAGTAGCAGTTGTGTAAATAGTCTGCGTGGTCATTTGATTAATTGTTCAGCGGTCTTATAGCTTGGGGTAGAAGCTGTTAAGGAACCTTTTGGACCTAGACTTGGGGCTCCGGTACTGCTTGCCGTGCGGTAGCAGGGAGAATAGTCTAGCACTTGGGTGACTGAAGCATTTGATTTATCATGGGCCCCATTTTTGGGCCTTCCTCTGACACCGCCTGGTATATAGATCCTGGATGGCAGGAAGCTTGGCCCCAGTGATGCACTGGGCCGAACGCACCACCCTTTGTAGCTCTTTACGGTCAAATACCGAGCAGTTGACATACCATGCGAAGATGCAACCGGTCAGGATGCTCTTGGTGGTGCAGTTGTTGAACTTTTTGGTGATCTGGGGACGCGTGCCCTCTTCACGACTGTCTTGGTGTGTTTGGACCATGATAGTTTGTTGGTGATGTGGACACCAAGGAACTTAAAAGTCTCGACCGGTTCCACTTCAGCCCCGTCGATGTAAATGGGGGCATGTTTGTCCCTCCTTTTCCTGTAGTCCACGATCAGCTCCTTAGTCTTGCTCACATTGAGGTTGAGGTTGTTGGCCTGGCACCACACTGATAGGTCCCTATAGGCTGTCTCATCGTTGACGTTGCGACAGCCTGAGGATCGGTGTGTTGTTGCCTACCCTTACCTTCTGGGGGCGTTAGTAAATCCAGGATCCTGTTGCAGAGAGAGGTGTTCAGTTCCAGGATCCTTAGCTTAGTGATGAGCTTTGTGGACACTATGGTGTTGAACGCTGAGCTGTAATCAATGAACAGCATTCTCACATAAGTGTTCCTTTTGTCCAGGTAGGAAAGGGCAGTGTGGGGTGGAATAGAGATTGCATCATCTGTGGATCTGTTGGGGCGGTATGCAAATTGGAGTGGGTCTATGGATTCCGGGATGATGGTGTTGATGTGAGCCATGACCAGCCTTTCAAAGCACTTAATGGCTACTGACGTGAGTGCTACGGGGCGGTAGTCATTTAGGCAGGTTACCTTAGTGTTCTTGTGCACGGGGATTATGGGGGTCTGCTTGAAACATGTGGGTATTATAGACTCGGTCAGGGATAGGTTGAAAATGCCAGTGAAGACACTTGCCAGTCGGCAAGTGCTCTGAGTACACGCCCTGGTAATCCGTCTGGCCTTGTGAATGACCTGTTTTAAAGGTCTTGCTCACATCGGCTACGGAGAGCGTGATCACACAGTCGTCTGGAACAGCTGGTGCTCTCATGCATGTTACAGTGTTGCTTGCATCGAGCGAGCAGGATATTTTCTACTCTTTTTATTTGTCAACTTGAGGCCTATGTATTTTACTTCGTTGATGATGGAAGTTATAAGCCTACTGCTTCACTGGCCTATAGGCTATCTCTGAGTTCTCTGCTCTCATTTCTTTAGCCACCAATGGATCAGAGTGTATCTATGTGTCCATATGGCAGAGGCTAGTGCTCTCGACATAGTTAAGTTGTAACTCAATCAGCGAATGGGCTATATTGAAAAAACATAACGAATTCAGCAGGTCATTTGTTTATTAGAAAAAATGTCTCTTTTATAATGTCCACTTACAGTGCCTTCAGAAAGTATTCAGACCCCTTGACTTTTTCCACATTTTGTTACATTACAGTCTTATTCTAAAATTGAAATATATATTTTTTTAACTCAGCAATCTACACACAATAAACCATAATGACAAAGGGATAAATAGGCTTTTCGAAATGTTTGCAAATGTATTATAAAAAATAAACGGAAATACCTTATTTACATAAGTATACATATCCTTTGCTATGAGACTCAATTTATATCTGGTCCATCATGTTTCCATTGATCATCCTTGAGATGTTTCTTCATTGGAGTCCCCCTGTGGTAAATTCAATTGATTGAACATGATTTGGAAAGGCTCACACCTGTCTATTTAAGATCCCACAGTTGACAGTGCATGTCAAAGCAAAAACCAAGCCATGAGGTTGAAGGAATTATCCGTAGACCTCTGAGACAGACATGTGTCGAGCTACAGATCTGGGAAATGGTACCAAAAATATTCTGCAACATTAACGGTCCCCAAGAACACAGTTGCCTCCATCGTTCTTAATTGGAAGAAGTTTGGAACCACCAAGACTCTTCCAAGAGCTGGCCGCCAGACCAAACTGAGTAATCAGGGGAGAAGGGCCTTGGTCAGGGAAGTGACCAAGAACCCGATGGTCACTCCGACAGAGTTGTAGAGTTCTTCTGTGAAGATGGGAGAACCTTCCAGATGGACAACCATCTCTGCAGCACTCCACCAATCAGACCTTTATGGCGGAGTGGTCAGACGGAAGCCACTCCTCAGTAAAAGGCACATGACAGCCCACTGTGTAGTTTTCCAAAAGGCACCTAAAGACTCTGACTATGAGAAACAAGATTTTCTGGTGTGATGAAACCAAGATTAAACTCTTTGGCCTGAATGCCAAGCGTCACGTCTGGAGGAAACCTTGTACCAGCCCTACGGTGAAGCATGGCATTGTCAGCATCATGCTGTGGGGATGTTTTTCAGCGGCATGGAAGACTAGTCAGAAGACTAGTCAGGATCGAGGGAAAGATAAACGGAGAAAAGTACAGAGAGGGCCTTGATGAAAACCTGATCCAGAGCGCTCGGGACCTCAGTTTTGGGCGAAGGTTCACCTTCCAACAAGACAACTCCCCTAAGCACACAGCCAAGACAACGCAGGAGTGGATTTGGGACAAGTCTCTGAATGTCCTTGAGTGGCCAGCCAGAGCCCGAACTTGAACCCGATCGAACATCTCTGAAGAGACCTGAAGATAGCAGTGCAGTGATGCTCCCCATCCAACCTGACAGAGCTTGAGATGATCTACATAGAGGAATGGGAGAAACTCCCCAAATACAGGTGTGCCAAGCTTGTAGTGTTATACCTAAGCAGACTCGAGGCTGTAATCACTGCCTAAGGTGATCCAACAAAGTACTGATTAAAAGGTCTGAATACCTATGTAAATGTTATGTTTTCATTTTTAATACATTTGCAAAAATGACTAAAAACCTGTTTTTGCTTTGTCGTTACAGGGTATTGTGTGTAGATTGAAGTTAAGGGGTCTGAATACTTTCCAAATGCGCTGTATGTATTAAAAGAGATACATCCAGATTTAGCTGCAATGCTTGCAGATGTGCCTAATATGCTGTGAACCTAATCAAAAAGTTCACATTCTCACCACTGCTCGTTATTGAACCGGAAACATGAAAGCAGTGCAATTGAAGTTTAGCCCTTTCTTGCAGTCAAATGATCTAGTGGCCTCATGGGTGGAATGTTATATATCAAAAAAAAAAACTGCTAAACGCCGAAAATCTGCTGTTTCTAGGTCAAACGGTTTTTCAAACGGTTTTGTCATACTTCAGTCTTCTGTGATGTATATACAGTGGAATATTAGGATGCAACACTCAAAATGAAATAAATGTGAACTCTATATCTGAAATGGTACAGGTGTCTTCTTTTTAAAAACCGTGTGTGTGAGGTGTACACTCTGTGTGACCCTGATTTAGCCCACTACAGTAAGAGGTTCATCCACCAACGCGAGCGCATCAGGCTGTAATTAGTAGATGACTCAACTGTTGACTCATTTATACTCGCCTGTGTGTCCTATTTGGCCCGCGGGCCTTGACACGTGCGCTAGCCTATTAGCCACGTTATGACTGACTTGTGATCATTGCCTCTTGCTAATTTGATTTTTATTGACATTTCCAACCTTAGTTACAGTTGTCCATTTTCTTTGTTCAAAATATTGAGTGATTGAAACTGAAACAATACATCCCAATGGAGGCAGCAAACAATGTATCAGGCAACTGTGATTTACAACATGATAGCATTATTTTTGGACTACAAAGAAATGTATTGGAGAATTCTATGAATCATGCATTGAACTGCATACATTCAGGCAGTTAAACCACTGTTCCTAGGCCGTCATTGAAAATAAGAATTTGTTCTTAACTGACTTGCCTAGTT
The DNA here is from genome assembly GCF_036934945.1 of Oncorhynchus masou masou. Taxonomy (NCBI): domain Eukaryota; kingdom Metazoa; phylum Chordata; class Actinopteri; order Salmoniformes; family Salmonidae; genus Oncorhynchus; species Oncorhynchus masou. Next base: position 8,562,230 of record NC_088240.1, on the reverse strand, counting down.
AAATAAAGGTAAAATAAAAATAAAAATCATGGCCTTTCAAACCTATTTTTAAAACCTCTTATAAAGTTGGATTTTAAGCATTTTTTTTTACTGATATTATGAGTGTCTGTCTGTTTCATATCCGCAAAGTAGTTATAACACTGTCAGTTCCACTTTAAAAAAAACACATGTAATACTTGAGATAATAATTGAAAAGTTTCATTTCAAAACAGTTGAAGTCGGACGTTTACGTACACTTAGGTTGGAGTGATGCTATAATGCACTGCCACTTACAGTATGTGGCAAAAGTGCTTTGATCTTAAGATAGCTAGGTGACACACCCACATATCATAGTCAAATACCGCCTGGTATGGCAACTGCTCGGCCTCCGTACTCAAGGCACTACATAGGGTAGTGTGAACGGCCCAGTACATCACTGGGGCCAAGCTTCCTGTTATCCAGGACGTCTATACCAGGCAGTGTCAGAGGAAGGCCCTGAAAACTGTCAGTCTCCAGCCACCCTAGACCCTAGTCATAGACTGTTCTCTCTGCTACCACAAGGCAAGCGGTACTGGAGCGCAAAGTCTAGGTTCAAGAGGCTTCTAAATAGCTTCTACCCCCAAGCCATAAGACTCCTGAACATCTAGTCAAATGGCTACCCAGACTATTAACATTGCCTCCCATTGCCCCCCCCTCCACACCACTGCCATTCTCTGTTGTCATCTATGCTTAGTCACTTTAATTAAAGCTTCCTACATGTACATACTACCTCAACTAACCGGTGCCCCTGCACATTGACTCTGTACCGGCACCCCCCTGTATATATTGCTATTTAAGCACTACACTGTAAGGTCTACACCTGTTGTATTCGGTGCATGTGATTAATACAATTAGATTTGAAATACACAGGATACAAAAATTCCATCCCAGTTAAACAATGGATATAAAAATGTAAAATACATTTTTCATACACATCTAAAATGTAAGAATAAACAAATCTGAGAACAGTAATATTTAACACACACATCAAGGTTCTCATAACCAATCTTTTCTGACAAAACAACACAAATGTACAAAAATTGGTGAACATAGCGTTTTGGATAAACTCATAAATGAATCATCCCTAGTACAAAGATAGGGAATATACAGAAAATCAATGACATAAATGTTTCGAATTTGCTTTTCATTTGTCATTCAATAGTCAATTTTTTCAGTGAATTCAGTGAATCTTCCTGAGGGAAGATTATCTAGATTCAGATCAAGAAAATGCAGAAATACCAACAGGCGCAAAATGTGACTGTCGGTCTGGAAAATGTATGAATCTTACTCAGAATTGTTATGACACATACATACAGACACATATTCCAGTTACCTTTCCTATCATTGTATTTTGTTGCCTATTTATAACTGCATAGCACTGTAGTCAAACCTCAGATGCTCGTAAAATGACTGGTATGTGCAGGTAATGCGTTGACAACCTTGGAGATATCAGATACATTATGGTTTGGCAACTCACCCGGATTCATGGAGGCTCAACACACTTCATTCGGAGTTGTCTTCTAGATGCTCACTATTCGGAGTTGTCTTCTAGATGCTCACTATTCGGAGTTGTCTTCTAGATGCTCACTATTTGGAGTTGTCTTCTAGATGCTCACTATTTGGAGTTGTCTTCTAGATGCTCACTATTCGGAGTTGTCTTCTAGATGCTCACTATTCGGAGTTGTCTTCTATATATATATCCCATTTAGCAGACGCTTTTGTCCAAAGCGACTTACAAGTCTTCGATGCTCACTGGGGCCACTACTTTTACACATGGGTGGCCCTATTAGCTAGATGCTCACTATTTGGAATCGAACCCACGACGCTTGGCGTTGCAAGCGCCTTGCTCTACCGACTGAGCCACACATTCGTAGTTGTCTTCTAGATGCTCACTATTCTGAGTTGTTTTCTAGATGCTCACTATTTGCTTAAGCTGAACATAACACGGGCAAAATGTCTGCCTCATATCACACTGTTGCAATCATTTGCTAAAGTTTTGCCCAGTTCAATCTGTAGACACAATAAGTTACAAATATACACTCAAAGTGTACTCGTAACAAATTACAAAATCTTTGTCATGATTTTACATGGTTGATTTACTCAGAAATATAACCTTAATCCTGTATAAATATCTAATATTACATTGAAAAATTCAACTATATAATTCATCAAAATGTGATTTTAGGGTTACAGTAAATGTCACTGCCAACCAATAATTCACGGGTATGTGCCTATGCTTTAAACCCCACCATAAAAAACTCCATTACATGTTGCAACTGAGTATGAATGTGTAGTGGCAGATTGAAAATTGACCACATATTCACATTCTGATAAAAGCACCTCATTAAGTTCAGACACATGGAGCACTTCACTTCAGTCAGTCTCTGTTGCTTTCACCCCCCCTCCTCCTCCCCCTTTCCATCCCACTTTTTCCTCTCTCTCTCTCTCTCTCTCTCTCTCTCTCTCTCTCTCTCTCTCTCTCCATCTCACATGAATCGCATGTGACAGCACTCAGACTAAGTCATCATAATAATAATTTTAACAGTATGTGCAGTTTCTACTAACATTACACAAGATTCCACTCTATATGACGCTTTTTAAATCCCCTGTTTTCTATGTGAATCACGCCTGTGGGTAAAAGATCCACCACCGTTTATTACACAAGTGGCATGGAAGCAGACAGGCGAATTAAACAACATCCGTTAGACTCACCCTGACAGCTTTGGCATCTTCACAAAGCTAAACACATCCATGTGCGCAGCAAACTGTGGTCTGTCCGTCCAAGGCTACAAATTGATCATCTACTTCAGGTAGCTGGCTCCATTGTCCCACTGTCTTTAGCGGTGGGGATAAATAATGCAGGGAGGAAAAAAAGCTGTAGCTTCCACAAGTCAGGTGGAGAGATTAGTCCTCTTGTCGGGGCTTCTGCACGGCTGAGTGATTGCTGTGTCCTCGCATCAGCGGCACAAATCCACAGCCTGTGGAAAAGGATCTGGCAGTGGCGCTTCCCTCGGCTACATCCTTCAAAGCATGCCTGGATCCGTTCGTTAAGCCACCTTCATTTAATTTCCATCGCAGTGGAATGATGTACAGGGGCCGCGCAGTAACAACCGCTTTGAAGAGACACGGCGCGAGGGAGAGGCGCACACACACAGAAAGAGAGAGAGGCAGACAGATAGAGTGAGGGGCGGGCAGGGAGAGAGGAAGAGAGAGAGAGATGGGATGTAGTGTGGCAGCTGGGGTTGTAGGGGGAAGCTGGGGTTGTATGGTGGAATCTGGGGTTGTTGGGGGAAGCTGGGGTTGTAGGGGGAAGCTGGGGTTGTTGGGGGAATCTAGGGTTGTAGGATGGAATCTGGAGTTGTAGGGTGGAATCTGGGGTTGTTGGGGGAAGCTGGGTTTGTTGGGGGAAGCTGGGGTTGTAGGGGGAAGCTGGGGTTGTTGGGTGGAAGCTGGGGTTGTTGGGGGGAAGCTGAGTTGTAGGGGGAATCTGGGGAGTTGTAGGGTGGAAGCTGGGGATGTAGGGTGGAATCTGGGGTTTGTCTGGGGGGGAAGCTGGGGTTTTGTATCTGGGGGGGAAGCTGGGGTTGTAGGGGGAATCTGGGTTTGTTGGGGGAAGCTGGGGTTGTAGGAGGAATCTGGGGTTGTAGGGGGAAGCTGAGTTTGTAGGGGGAATCTGGAGTTGTAGGGGGAAGCTGGGGTTGTAGGGGGAAGCTGGGGTTATAGGGACACAAATCACAGCTGATGGATGCAGCCGGCTCCCTCGCATTGCTCCTCTTCTCTAGAAAGGACAGTCTCATCAATTCCTCTCCTCTAGAAAGGACATTATCATCAATTCCTCTAGAAAGGACAGTCTCATCAATTCCTCTCCTCTGGAAAGGACATTATCATCAATTCCTCTAGAAAGGACAGTTTCATCAATTCCTCCTGTCCTCTAGAAAAGACAGTTTCATCAATTCCTCCTGTCCTCTAGAAAAGACAGTTTCATCAATTCCTCCTGTCCTCTAGAAAGGACAGTTTCATCAATTCCTCCTGTCCTCTAGAAAAGACAGTTTCATCAATTCCTCCTGTCCTCTAGAAAAGACAGTTTCATCAATTCCTCCTGTCCTCTAGAAAGGACAGTTTCATCAATTCCTCCTGTCCTCTAGAAAAGACAGTTTCATCAATTCCTCCTGTCCTCTAGAAAAGACAGTTTCATCAATTCCTCCTGTCCTCTAGAAAAGACAGTTTCATCAATTCCTCCTGTCCTCTAGAAAAGACAGTTTCAGCAATTCCTCCTGTCCTCTAGAAAGGACAGTTTCATCAATTCCTCCTGTCCTCTAGAAAGGACAGTTTCATCAATTCCTCCTGTCCTCTAGAAAGGACAGTATCATCAATTCCTCTAGAAAGGACAGTTTCATCAATTCCTCCTGTCCTCTAGAAAGGACATGCTCATCAAAACCTGACATCATGTGTCGTGTTTTCAGAATGAAAGGAGATAATGAAGGAGAATTCACAGCAGCAGTGTGGGTGTTGCTCAGCAGGGAGAGAGGAGGTGAAAGAGAGAGAGAGAGAGCGATGAACTAAACAATAAATGAGCACCAAGAACATAGAGGAGTAGAGGGACTAGAAGGGAAAGATAACCTGTCATTCTGCTCGGTGGCTGGACAGCCAAGGAATGACCATATGAGAGGACATGGCCATATGAGAGGACATAGCCATATGAGAGGGCATGGCCATATGAGAGGGCATGGCCATATGAGAGGATATAGCCATATGAGAGGATATAGCCATATGAGAGGATATAGCCGTATGAGAGGATATAGCCATATGAGAGGACATGGCCATATGAGAGGATATAGCCATATGAGAGGATATAGCCATATGAGAGGACATGGCCATATGAGAGGACATGGCCATATGAGAGGACATGGCCATATGAGAGGACATGGCCATATGAGAGGACATGGCCATATGAGAGGACATGGCCATATGAGAGGATATAGCCATATGAGAGGATATAGCCATATGAGAGGGCATGGCCATATGAGAGGGCATGGCCATATGAGAGGACATGGCCATATGAGAGGATATAGCCATATGAGAGGACATGGCCATATGAGAGGATATAGCCATATGAGAGGATATAGCCATATGAGAGGACATGGCCATATGAGAGGACATGGCCATATGAGAGGATATGGCCATATGAGAGGATATAGCCATATGAGAGGATATAGCCATATGAGAGGACATGGCCATATGAGAGGATATAGCCATATGAGAGGATATAGCCATATGAGAGGACATGGCCATATGAGAGGATATAGCCATATGAGAGGATATAGCCATATGAGAGGACATGGCCATATGAGAGGATATAGCCATATGAGAGGATATAGCCATATGAGAGGACATGGCCATATGAGAGGATATAGCCATATGAGAGGATATAGCCATATGAGAGGACATGGCCATATGAGAGGATATAGCCATATGAGAGGACATGGCCATATGAGAGGACATGGCCATATGAGAGGATATAGCCATATGAGAGGATGTAGCCATATGAGAGGACATGGCCATATGAGAGGATATAGCCATATGAGAGGATATGGCCATATGAGAGGACATGGCCATATGAGAGGATATAGCCATATGAGAGGATATAGCCATATGAGAGGACATGGCCATATGAGAGGACATGGCCATATGAGAGGATATAGCCATATGAGAGGATATAGCCATATGAGAGGACATGGCCATATGAGAGGATATAGCCATATGAGAGGATATAGCCATATGAGAGGACATGGCCATATGAGAGGATATAGCCATATGAGAGGATATAGCCATATGAGAGGACATAGCCATATGAGAGGACATGGCCATATGAGAGGATATAGCCATATGAGAGGATATGGCCATATGAGAGGACATGGCCATATGAGAGGACATGGCCATATGAGAGGACATAGCCATATGAGAGGATATAGCCATATGAGAGGATATAGCCATATGAGAGGACATGGCCATATGAGAGGACATGGCCATATGAGAGGATATAGCCATATGAGAGTATATAGCCATATGAGAGGACATGGCCATATGAGAGGATATAGCCATATGAGAGGATATAGCCATATGAGAGGACATGGCCATATGAGAGGATATAGCCATATGAGAGGATATAGCCATATGAGAGGACATGGTCATATGAGAGGATATAGCCATATGAGAGTATATAGCCATATGAGAGGACATGGCCATATGAGAGGATATAGCCATATGAGAGGATATAGCCATATGAGAGGACATGGCCATATGAGAGGATATAGCCATATGAGAGGATATAGCCATATGAGAGGATATAGCCATAGGAGAGGACATGGCCATATGAGAGGATATAGCCATATGAGAGGATATAGCCATATGAGAGTATATAGCCATATGAGAGGACATGGCCATATGAGAGGATATAGCCATATGAGAGGATATAGCCATATGAGAGGACATGGCCATATGAGAGGATATAGCCATATGAGAGGACATGGCCATATGAGAGGACACACTGACTGGTTAAGTGTGCCTTGAATTCTAAATAGATCACTAATGTGTTATCCATATGTGTTTATTATTACTTTTTTTAAAGTCTACTTAGTAAATATGTTATTTTTCTTGAACTGCACTGTCGGTTAAGGGCTTGTAAGTGTCACGACTCCTACCGAAGGTGGCTCCTCTTCCTGTTCGGGTGGCGCTCGGCGGTCGTCGTCACCGGCCTACTAGCGGCTACTGATCCTTTTTCCCCCTGTTCTGTTTATTAGTTGCACCGGGTGTTTAGTTTCGGATAATTGGCTGGGCTTTATTTACCAGCCGGCCCGCCTGCTGGTTGTGTGGGATTATTTTCAGAGTACGTGTGGTCACGTGTGTGTGTGTGTGTGTGTGTGTGTGTGTGTGTGTGTGTGTGTGTGTGTGTGTGTGTGTGTGTGTGTGTGTGTGTGTGTGTGTGTGTGTGTGTGTGTGTGTGTGTGTGTGTGTGTGTGTGTGTGTGTGTGTGTGTGTGTGTGTTATGTACTTGAGTGAAGACCCAAAAGCGGTTTTAACAGAAAACAGAGTTCTTTTAATGAAAAAACAGGAATGGCATAGATCCTCTTCCGACGTTGTCAATGGAACAAAAGAACGTTAGTAGAGTGCAGGATGCACCTACCAGGCAGACTCCGACAGGATAGGACAAGGTGGAAGCAAACGAGACGATAGCTTGCTTCTGGCATGAAAAACACAAACAAGAATCTGACACCGAAAGTAGCAGGAACAGAGAGAGAAATAGAGACCTAATCAGAGGGAAAAGAGGGAACAGGTGGGGAAAGGGTGAATGAGCTAGTTAGGGGAGATGTGGAACAGCTGGAGAAGGAGAGAAAGAGAAGGTAACCTAATAAGACCAGCAGAGAGAGACAGAGTGAAGAGAAAGGACAGGAACAGACATAATAAGACATGACAGTGTGTGTGTGTGTGTGTGTGTGTGTGTGTGTGTGTGTGTGTGTGTGTGTGTGTGTGCGTGCGTGCGTGCGTGGGTGTGTGCGTGCGTGCGCGTGCGTGCGTGTGTGTGTGTGTGTGTGTGTATTTTCGCTGGACTGTTTAAGTTCCCCGTGTTTGGGGCGTTGGTTTGGGTTGGCGTCGATTCACCGTTGTGGTGTAAATAAAGTAGCGCTTACCCTGAACTCTCTGCTTCCTGCGCCTGACTTCTTCCTCCACTACACCCCGGGCGTTACAGTAAGAAAGCATTTCACAGTCAATTCTACACTTGTTGTATTCGGCACATGTGGAAAATAAAGTTTGATTTGATTTCAGTCTGACCACTCGGGTCATGAGTCCTACATTGTAAACCCACTGAAATATTGAAATTTTTTGTACAGACCTCAGTCGTGTTACATAGCATTACCTGGTGCTATTCAGTGCAGCTAACCTATTAGGTGGAGGATAATACAATGAGGATGTGCGATTAATCAATGGTGCTCCTTCATTGCCATGAAACAGGTCGGCAGCGTGTCAACTGCATTCTTCAAGCAATGGAGTCGTTTTTCACTTGTTGAGTTTGAATCTTTTCCACGTTTCCTACAATACCAGTCAAAAGTTATGACACACCTACTCATTAAAGTGTTTTTCTTTATTTTTACTATTTTCTACATTGTAGAATAAGAGTGAAGACCTCAAAACTATGAAATAACACATGATGTAGTAACCAAAGAAGTGTTAAACAAATCAAAATATATTTTATAATTGAGATTCTTCAAAGTAGCCACCCTTTGCCTTGATGACAGCTTTGCACACTCTTGGAATTTTCTCAACCAGCTTCACCTGGAATGCTTTTCCAACAGTCTTGAAGGATTTCCCACATATGCTGAGCACTTGTTGGCTGCATTTCCTTCACTTTACGGTCCAACTCATCCCAAACCATCTCACTTGGATTGAGGTTGGATGATTGTGGAGGCCAGGTCATCTGATGCAGCACTCCATCACTGTCCTTCTTGGTCAAATAGCCCTTACACAACTTGGAGGTATGTTTTGGGTCATTGTTCTGTTGAAAAACCAATGATGGGATGGCGTTTCGCTGCAGAATACTGTGGTAGCCATGCTGGTTAAGTGTGCCTGGAATGCCTACAAGCCTACAATGTAGAAAATAGTAAAAATAAAGAAAAACCCTTGAATGAGTAGGTGTGTCCGAACCTTTGACTGGTACTGTATATTCCATGTGAAGGTTCCTATTTTCCATGTAAAGATTCCTATTTTCCATGTAAAGCCATTGCTTTCAAAAAAAAAATACATTTTCAGTATGGTCTACGGAATTCCTCATGTTGATGGATGTGAGGATATTAGCAAAGGAAACATATTGGAATGTAGCCTATGCAAACTTGGAACAGACTCAAAGTACCCCAGACAGCCCACTGTGCATTCTCACCCCAGTCAGCCCACTGTGCATTCTCACCCCAGTCAGCCCACTGTGCATTCTCACATGCAAATGATGGATCACCGAATGTCTATTTTCCAATTGAGGAAGAATCACCCCTCATTAATTACAGTCTACGCTACAGACTTGGCCCTTGTGTCAAATAGCACCTGGAAGCCCTTGATATCATTTGATCCACGGGGTTTAATAATACTACTTCATGTTGCCTCTGTCATGCTGATAAAATGACCTCTTCTCCTTGTTAATGACGGCTATCTGTGCAGTCTCTGTCTCTTTAAATGTGCCATCATACACACAATGCACTAAGAAGTAGCTAAAATAAATCCTAGTCTACTTATAATGTCTTGTATTAAACCAGCTATGTAGATGAAGGCACCAGCCACTACTACGGTCTTTCCTTAACCTTTACCAAATAATTACATTCTCATCTGACACATGGAAGATTGGCTATACACTGAGTGTACAAAAACATTAGGAGCACCTGCACTTTCCACAACATAGACAGACCCAGTGAATCCAGGTGAAAGCTATGATCCCTTATTCATGTCACTTGTTAAATCCAAGGGGAGGATTTTATATTTGGATTTATGGATTTTAAAGCCTTGAGACAAATGGATTGTGTATGTGTGCCATTCATAAGGTGAATGGTCAAGACAAAATATTGAATTGTCTTTAAACGGGGTATGGTAGTAGGTGCAAGGTGCACCGGTTTGAATGTGTCAAGAACTGCAAAGCTGCTGGATTTTTCATGCTCTACAGTTTCCTATGTAAATCAAGAATGGTCCACCACCCAAAGGACACAACTGTGGAGCACTTTCGACACCTTGTCGAGTCCATGCGGGTAAAAGAGGGTGCAAGAGGGCGCAACTCAATATTAGGAAAGTGTTCCTAATGTGTTGTACACTCAGTGTATGTCAGTTATAGCTATTGACATTAAAGCAGACCAGGAGGGCACGATACCCCTATTTACTCATATATCCAATTCAGTTGGGTTGGAGGAAAAGTTGCAACTAATATGTAGGCCTGACAGAATATTAATCTCTTCAATAATATTATCCCACACTGCAATGTTAAATATGATATTGGATGCTTAGGCCAAGACATTTAAAACAATGTTTTGCAATCGTTCCCCTGCAGACAACCATTCCATATTAAAATGCCACAGATTGTCAGTGTCTGGAGACTCAGAGTGCCTTTGCTAGGGGTGAGGCGTGCAATAAATAATGTTTGGTCATCATGACTCATGACTAGGCGGCTGTCGTTAATGTAAGGCAGAAATGTACTTGATCAGAAAACCCCATTACCCATGTAGAGCTTCCACATCACTAAGGACTTAACATGGACCACACACACACATACAGATGTGAAGAAGGCATGGCAACGCCTCTTCCCCCTCAAGAGGCTGGAAATATTTAGCATGGGCCCTCGGATACTCAAAAAGTTCTCCCGCTGCACCATCGAGAGCATCTTGACTGGCTGCATCACTGCTTGGTATGGCAAATGCACTGCCCTTGACCGCAAAGCACCACAAGGGTGGTGCGGATAGCCCAGTACATCACTAGGACCCAGTTGCCTTCCATTAAGGACATCTACATCCACAAGATTCTCAGACCCCTTGACTTTTTCCGCATGTTGTTACATTACAGCCTTATTCTAAAAATAAATAGTTTTTTCCCCTCATCAGTCTACACACAATACCCCATAATGACAAAACTAAAACTGATTTTTAGACATTTTAGCAAATGTAAAAAAGTAAAAACATAAATATTACATTTACATAAGTATTCAGACCCTTTACTCACCTTTGGCAACGATTACAGCCTTGAGTACTCTTGGGTATGACGCTACAAGCTTCTTCTCTGCAGATCCTCTCAAGCGCTGTCAAGTTGGAGAAGTGTCGCTGCACAGCTATGTTCGATCGGGTTCAAGTCCGGGCTCTGGCTGGGCCACTCAAGTACATTCAGACACTTGCCCGAAGCCACTCCTGCGTTGTCTTGGCTGTGTGCTTAGAGTTGTTATCCTGTTGGAAGGTGAACCTTCGCCCCATTCTGAGGTCCTGAGCACTCTGGAGCAGGTTTTCATTAAGGATCTCTCTGTACTTTGCTCCCTTCAGGATCAAGGGAAAGATGACTACTCTCCCAGTCCCTGCCGCTGAAAAACATACCCACAGCATGATGCTGCCACCACCATGCTTCACAGTAGAGATGGTGCCAGGTTTCCTCCAGAGGTGATGCTTGGCATTCACGCTTAAGACTTCAATCTTGGTTTCACCAGACCAGACAATCTTGTTTCTCATGGTCTGAGAGTCATTTAAGTGCCCTTTTGGCACTTAACTGAAGATTGGCTTCCCTCTGGCCACTCTACCATAAAGACCTGATTGGTGGAGTCCTCAGAGATGGTTGTCCTTCTGGAAGGTTCTCCCATCTCCACAGAGGAACTCTGGAGCATTCAGAGTGACCTTTGTGTTCTTGGTCACCTCCCAGACCAAGTCCCTTCTCTCCCGATTGCTCAGTTGGGCCAGCTAGGAAGAGTCTTGGTGGTTCCAAACTTTTTCCATTTAAGAATAATGGAGGCCACTATGATCTTGGGGACCTTCAATGTTCCTTGACACAATCCTGTCTCAGAGCTCTATGGACAATTCCTTCGACCTCATGGCTTGGTTTCTGCTCTGACATGTACTGTCAACTGTGGGATCTTATATAGACAGGTGTGTGCCTTTCCAAATCATGTCCAATCAATTGAATGTCCCACAACTGGACTCCAATCAAGTTGTAGAAACATCTCAAGGATGACTAATGGAAACAGCTCAATTTTGAGTCTCATAGCAAAGGGTCTGAATACTTATGTAAAAATAGGTTTTTCTGTTTTATAAATTTGCAAAAAATGTGTAACCTGTGTTCGCTTTGTCATTATGGAGTATTGTGATGTCATTGTGGAGTATTGTGATGTCATTATGGAGTATTGTGATGTCATTATGGAGTATTGTGATGTCATTATGGAGTATTGTGTGTATTTTGCTGAGATGTTTTATTGATTTAATCCATTTTAGAATAAGGCTGTAACTTAACAAAATGTGGAAACAGGCGAAGGAGTCTGGATACTTTCCGAATGCGCTATATACGAAGCGGTGTCAGAGGAAGGACCTAAAATTGCCTCCAGCCACCGAATTTATAGACTGTTCACTCTGCTACTATCCAGTAAACAGTACCGGAGCATCGGCTCTCGAACAAACAGCAAATCCATTCAGCATGCTATAAATTTGGGACCAAGTACTAAACTTTTGACTACTTTAATACACATAAATGAATTTGCCCTATTAATTTTGGTCTTCTAAAATGAAGGGTCTATGTACTAAATTGCTGTAATTTCAAAACAGTTCACCTAGTATGAATGAAAATACCCTCAAATTAAAGCTGTATAATATCAACGACAAGAAATTCCCCCTTGTGTTACTATTTAATTGCATTATAATTTTTAAATTCTGTATTGTTGGGAAAAACTGGTAAGTAAGCATTTCCCGGTAAAGTCTACATCTGTTGTATTCGGAGCTTGTGACAATTAAAATGATGATTTGATTTGAGACCTTGAGCCTCAGGAATCCTGACCCTCAAGACTTTAACTTCTAAAGCTCATCAGTAACCAGTAAGGAAATATCTCATTCTGCAGACGGTTGGTCAATAAAATAAGGAAAGCACAGCATCTCAACAGGCTCACAGACACAACAGTGTGAAATATAGAGGCATAACCATTTTAGGAATATATGGAGCAGATCATATTCAGGTCCCCCTTACAAAATAGTACAGTTAAACTGCAAAAGTTCTGCAGTAAAGAAAACTGTGATATTTCGGACGCAGCATTTGCAGCATACTGCAGTAATACTGCACTCTAACTGCAGTTATACTGCAAACTTTCTGCAGTAAAGAAAACTGTGATATTTCGGACACAGCATTTGCAGCATACTGCAGTAATACTGCACTCTAACTGCAGTTATACTGCAAACATTCTGCAGTAAAGAAAACTGTGATATTTCGGACGCAGCATTTGCAGCATACTGCAGCATACTGCAGTAATACTGTGCTTTACAATAAAACAAATCGTAAGGATCCAGATCAGATCAGTGAGTGGACCATGTCTGACAGCCTGCTTGATCTGCACACACTGTGTCCCATGGCTGTGGGAGAGAAGGAGAGACTCAGCGTATTCTGGGCCGTTTGTCCATTTGGGCCGCTGCCTGGCCCAAAGGCCAGCAGAGTGGCAGAGGATATTAAGGTCAGACAGGAGGACTTCTAGGGAGAGTGTGACCCAGGCCTCGAACCAATCAAAGCTTCCACCCTGATCCCTAACCTAGCTTCCTCTCTCCCTGAGCTCCTTTTAAAAAGAGCTGATTTCAGTCTTTGACGACACACTGGGATATTAAAAATCCACCCCTGATAAGCTAAATTCTGCAAGTCCAGAGTTTGGCTCAAGTTGCTCGCTAAGAAAGCTACAATAAGACCTATAAGCAGGAGGCTATGGAATAATCACATTGGGAATGTTAGCGTATAACAGTGATTTAAGAACAGCACATACTCACACTTATATAATCCCATTCAAGATATCAAAATGTTTCATTTGAGACCGATACTGCATCAGACTGTGAAGGAAAATAGTATTTGTACATGGTACTATGTATGTTCCTTGTTTAATGACAAACCGGGGCATAGGTCTAACACATTGTAATAAACAGATACTTCAGCTAGCAATATCATTGTGTGTAGTCATGCAAGGAATACCCCCAACAACAATGGGTTGCCTCAGTGCCTCAAGGGTAATGTAGTCTTAATGTAATTAACAAATGACAACATACAGTATCTCCCTTCGTTTAAAATAACCACTTTTCTCTGTAACTAAACATGGCACATATCAAATCTCATGCTAGAGTGCTTACTGAAGCCGTTGGACAGTGTTCTAAATAATATAATAATAATATATCCCATTTAGCAGACGCTTTTGTCCAAAGCGACTTACAAATGCTTTGTTCATTACTGGAAGCATTTCACACTTCAGGGTTGTAATCCGGAAGCTTCTCAGTCATTTGAGTGACTGGCTGAAGCCTTAGATCTACTAGGTTTCATCTGAGTTGTTGTGACCCATGCTCCCCTTGAATCGCGGAGGACTGAGGGGAAACTTGTCTCTGCACACACCCTTGCTGTACATGATCTTCAGTAGGGCCGGGAAGATTCCAGTATCACGATACTGGTTACTGTCATGGCAAGGAAACAAAACACAAAGCGGATTTAACTTCTTTAGTACAACAGCCCTAACTTTGTAAGCAAATATCATTATGTTGTCATCCAGAGTCTCATGTATATATTTCCCAAGCTATAGGACACACTTCTTTAAATACAGCAGGTGTTTAAAGGACCAAGGAGTTTGGTTCTCTTCGTGTTTTCATTTTTTGCAAAAAATATTGCGACACTGGTATCATCCAGGCCCTAATCTCCAGGTTTCAGTTTGGGCAAGTGTCTTGCGCTTTTGTCTCATAGTTCTTTTTGTTTCTCTTCATGTTTCTCCTTTGCAAGTTTGACTTTGCGATCACCTCTGGGTGTTCGCAAGTCCTCATGAATGGGGACTGATCATCAGACTTTTTAGGAAATCCTTCTTTCCATCGTGTGCTTTTCACTCTCTTACTCTAAGCCATTGGACCTTTGGGTAAATGGGGCGAGAGGTGTTGTGAATCTCCAGTCGTTGGTGAAAAATTGGAATTCAGAACTGGAGAACTGCTGGCAATTGTTGGAGTGCAACCCCATGTCTTGCGAAACAGTTTTCAGGTAGGTCAATACAGCTTGGAGGTAGTTGGCAGTGTTGCTACCTCTGGGTAGGTTGATTAGTAGTCGGTAACAAAAATGTAGGGTTGGAGGATGTCAACGTTTGTCCTATCGTGATTAAATACCCACAACACATTGTGATATATACAGTACGATGGTATTGCCCACTATTCCCACCCCGCTCTGGATGTTCCTGTCAAGGTTCTCTTTTTATTCACTTATTTTCTCGCTAAAAAGGACCTCTAGCGCAAGCTCACCTGCTACAGGAAAGACAAGCGGCATCATGACACATCCAATAATCCTGGATTCTCCTTGGACAGTTGTTTTTCTGTGCAGGCTATCCGTTCAGTATTGTTTCTTTCAACTATGTCATTGTTTTGTCAGCTGCTGTCTCTCTCTGCTCCATTCTCTCAGCAGACACAGGAAGTGAAGGCTTGTCCGTAGACTTATTGATAAAGCCTTTTGCACGGGTAGGTGCTCGCCAGGAGTTCTTTCTCTGCCTACCTTGTTTCTGCTCCTGTCATGGTTCTGGATTCGATGGATGCTCCTGTCATGGTTCTGGATTCGCTGGATGCTCCTGTCATGGTTCTGGATTTGCTGGATGCTCCTGTCAGGGTACGGAATGCTCCTGTCATGGTTCGGAATGCTCCTGTCATGGTTCGGAATGCTCCTGTCATGGTTCGGAATGCTCCTGTCATGGTTCGGAATGCTCCTGTCATGGTTCGGAATGCTCCTGTCATGGTTCGGAATGCTCCTGTCATGGTTCGGAATGCTCCTGTCATGGTTCCGGATTTCCTGGATGCTCCTGTCAATGCCCTGGATGCTCCTGTCAAGACTCTGGATGTATAAGCGATGGGTTGCCAGGTATCGACATGCTGTTGCAGAAGAACTGCTTCCAGGCCAAACTGTGACGCGTCTGCGGAAATCCTTGTGCTTTTATCTGTATTGTAGAACCTGAGCAATAGCTCTTCTGTGATTGTCTTTTTCAGGTTTGTGAAGTAGTTTGTTTGCTCATGGTACCATTTCCATTTGCTATTCTGTTCCAGAAGACATATGAGTGGTGACAGTTGAGTTATGAACTTTGCATGGTAGGTGATCATGCGTCTCACGTCGTCCTTGTTTTGCGGGCGCTCCTTGTTGTTTATGGCTGATGTTTTCCTCAGATCTTTCTGGTTAAGGCTGTTGCCTTATTGCCACCACACAGGAAGTCATAAGTCAAGGCCGGTGTAAAATTCCACATGACTGTTGAGTCACGGTATTCTCCTCTTATGCACTCTGGACATGCGTTGGTAGTGCCTAGCTCGCTAACGACCATCAGGTCGCTAATGGCCTGGAACACAGCACTCTATTGTCCCTCTAACCACTCTGACATCAATGCACATCTAATCGAAAATCACGTCACACAGTTATCATCAAAACAGTATCATGCTTTTAAAACTCACCTCACTGTGATGATCAATTTGAAGAGAGAAGTTCAACTACAGGTTGAGACTGAGTGGAAAACATGGTTGTTGTGGATGTTGTTTCAAAGCCTAACTTAACTAAATGGACAGCTGTTTCTAAGGTGATGATTCATTCAGAACACCCATACTACTGTAGCTTGTGCATACACACAGGCCACAATATGAGCCCAAGCCCACCCAAAAATGGTTTATTAAAATAATGATTGTGCCATTAAACAATACCACGGCAAACTCGCATTTGCCTTTGTTTAGTTTCAGGTTGACTTTCCGTGTCAGGTCCAGCACTTGTCTCACTCTCGCGTCATGTTCTTCTTTTGTGGACCCCCGGACGATGATGTCGTCCATCATGGGTTCTACTGGAATGT
Organism: Oncorhynchus masou masou; assembly: GCF_036934945.1. Taxonomy (NCBI): domain Eukaryota; kingdom Metazoa; phylum Chordata; class Actinopteri; order Salmoniformes; family Salmonidae; genus Oncorhynchus; species Oncorhynchus masou. Next base: position 8,545,636 of record NC_088240.1, on the reverse strand, counting down.
GCCCAAAGATCATGTGGATTGCTTTGTGGCAGACCTCTGGCACTGAGGGAATCCCGTATGGTAGATGAAGAAATCTGTATCTGCCCTCAGGTGTGTGGTAGGTGCATAGGCTTGAACTTGTGTCATCTATCTTAATTTGCCAGAATCTTGATGAGGCGTCAAGCTTACTGGACCACTTTGCTGGTTGCCAACTTCTCTAAGGTCTAGACATATTCTGAGAATGCTGCTCTTTTTCACCACAATTACCAGTGAGTTTATCCAATCTGTGGGTTCATCCATTTTTTGTGATGATGACCAACTTTTTCCAGGCGTCTGAATTCCTCCTTGAGCTTTTTCCTCAGTGCGAATAGAACTTTTCTGCACAACTGGAGTAATTTTGTCATCAGTACATATTTTGTGTTCTCAAACAAATCCTTGTAGTCGGTCAGTAGTGGTTATTTTTTTCGTTCTGTGATGTCACTACAAACACTCTTTCCACCAGATTGAGCTTTTCACATGCACTGATTCTGATAGGCTGTACAGTCTTTTCCACGATCAGAAGCTGTGTTTTGAACTGTTTTCCCTTGTGCTTTTCCCTTGTGCTGTACAGTTATTATGCCACTTCCTGTGCCTGGTACGTTCTCTCCGGTATACTCCTAAAATTATGACATGAGCTCAGTCACTGACAAGTTTGCCTTGTCTGGCTGGAAGCTATTGTAAATATCCAATGCATCCACTCCAATAACATGCAAAATAATTACATTTTTAAATTTGTCATCATCCCCTACTCCACGAGGTAGATATTGAATCTCTGCTTGAAACGTTTCCATGGATCAAAAAAACAGTTGGTATCCGGTGCGACCACCATTTGCCTCATTCAGCGCGACATCTCCGCATAGAGTTGATCCCGCTGTTGATTGTAGCCTGTGGAGTGTTGTGAAGTTGCTGGATAATGTCGCGAACTAGAACATGCTGTCGTAAAACGTCGGTCCAGAGCATCCCAAACATGCTCAATGGGTGACATGTCTGGTGAGTATGCAGGCCATGAAATAACTGGGTCATTTTTAACTTCCAGGAATTGTGTACAGATCCTTGCGACATGGGGCCGTGCATTATCATGCTGAAACATGAGGTGGTGGCGGTGGATCAATGGAACGACAATAGGCCTCAGGATCTCATCACGGTATCTTTGTGCATTCAAATTGCCATTGATAAAATGCAATTCTGTTTGTTGTCTGTATCTTATACACGCCCATACCATAACCCTATCACCACCATTGGGCACTCTGTCCACAACGTTGACATCAGCAAACCGCTTGCCCACAGGACATCTGACTGGTATACTTGAAACCGGGATTTATCCGTGAAGAGCACACTTCTTCAGTGTGTAAGTGGCCATCGAAGGTGAGAATTTGCCCACTGAAGTCGGTTACAATGCCGAACTGCAGTCAGGTTAAGACCCTGGTGAGGATGATGAGCACGCAGATGATCTTCCCTGAGACTGTTTCTGACAGTTTGTGTCGAAAGTTTTGTTTGTGCAAACCTACTGTTTCATCAGCTGTCCGGTTGACTGGTCTCAGACGATCCTGCAGGTGAAAAAGCAAGATGTGGAGGTCCTGGGCTGGCATGATTACACGTGGTCTGCGGATGTGAGACCGGTTGGACGTACTGACAAATTCTCTAAAACGAAGTTGGAGGTAGTTTATGGTAGAGAAATTAACATGAAATGATCTGGCAACAGCTCTGGTGGACGTTCCTGAAGTCAGCATACCAATTGCATACTCCCTCAAAACCTGAGACATCAGTTGCATTGTGTTGTGACAAAACTGAACATTTAAGTGGCCTTTTATTGTCCCCAGCACAAGGCGCACCTGTGTATTGATCATGCTGTTTAATCAGCTTCTTGATTTACCACCCCTGTCAGGTGGATGGACTATTTTGGCAAAGGAGAAATGCTCACTAACAGGGATGTGCACAAATTTGTTTACAAAATTTGAGAGAAATAAGCCTTTTGTGCGTATGGGATCTTTTATTTCAGATTATGCAACATGGAACCAACACTTTACATGTTGTGTTTACATTTTTGTACAGTACAGAAACAATTCCCTACGCAGGCTCAGGGGTCTGGGAAGGTGGAACATCGTCATTCAGTATTCGGCTGTTCATTTCCGCAGAAACAAACGCCAAAACGCTTTTGTTGTGGGGAAGGAACATTTCTGGGATCTTTTATTAGTGCTCATGAAACGTGGGACCAAACATTTTACATGTTGCATTATATGATTTTGTATTTTTTTATGAACAGATACTTCAGCTAGCAATATGACTGAGTAGCCGTGTAACATTGTCTTACATCATATCTCACAAAGGGTCATGGGATAGATCAAAAGTAACGGCCTGCCATAAACATTTGAAAATATTACCTAGGTGATGTTGTAGGTTGAACCCAATTTCTGCCTCAAAACTGTCTGAATTAATCTAAGCTAAAACAATACATACAGTACCAGTCAAAGGTTTGGACACACCTACTCATCCAAGGGTTTTTCTTTATTTTTATTCTTTGTACAATTTTCTACATTGTAGTGTAATAGTGAAGACATCAAAACTATGAAATAACCAAAAAACAGGGTAAAAATATATTTTATATTTGAGATTCTTCAAAGTAGCCACCCTTTGCCCTGATGACAGCTTTGCCTGCTCTTGGCATTCTGTCAAACAGCTTCACCTGGAAGGCTTTTCCTACAGTCTTAAAGGAGTTCCCACATGCTGAGCACTTGTTGGCTGCTTTTCCTTCACTCTGCAGTCCAACGCATCCCAAACCATTTCAATTGGATTGAGGTCGGGTGATTGTGGAGGCCAGGTCATCTGATGCAGCCCTCCATCACTTTAATTATTGGTAAAATAGCCCTTGCACAGCCTGGCGGTGTCATTGTCCTGTTGAAAAATAAATTATAGTCCCACTAAGCGCAAACAAGATGGATGGTGTTTCGCTGCAGAATGATGTGGTAGCCATGCTTGTTAAGTGTGCCATGAATTCTAAATAAATCACTGTCAGTGTCACCAGCAAAGCACCCCCACACCATCACACCTCCTCCTCCGTGCTTCACGTAGTAATCACACTGCAGAGATCATCCATTCACCTACTCTGCGTCTCACAAAGACAGTTAGAAAATGTGAAATTTGGTCTCATCAGACTCATTCCACCAATCTGATGCTCGTGTTTCTTGGCCAAATCAATTATCTTCTTCTTATTGGTGTCTTTTAGTAGTGGTTTCTTTGCAGCAATTGCACCATGAAGGCCTGATTCACGCAGTCTCTTCTGAACAGTTGATGTTGAGATGTGTCTGTTACTTGAACTCTGTGAAGCATTTATTTGGGCTGCATTCTGATGACTCTAATGAACTTATCCTTTTCCTTTACTGTTGCGGTCCTCATGAGAGCCAGCTTCATCATAGCGCTTAATGGTTTTTGTAACTGCACTTGATGAAGTTCTTGAAATTTTCCAGATTGACTGACCTTCATGTAATGATGGAGTGTCGTTTCACTTTGCTTATTTGAGCTGTTCTTACCAAATAGGACTATCTTCTGTATACCACCCCTACCTTGTCACAACACAACTGATTGACTCAAACACATTAAGAAGGAAGAGAAATTCCACAAATTAACTTTTAAGAAGGCACATCTGTTAATTGAAAATGCATTCCAGGTGACTAACTCATGAAGCTGGTTAAGAGAATACCAAAAGTGTTTTAAAGCTGTCATCAAGGCAAAGTGTGGATATTCTGAAGAATCTCAAATATAAAATATGTTTTGATTTGTATCATGGTTACTACATGATTCCATATGTGTTATTTCATGGTTTTGATGTCTTCCCTATTATTCTACAATTTAGAAAATATATATATATTTTTTTAAACCCCTTGAATGAGTAGGCCTGTTCAAACTTTTGACTGGTACTGTATGTCAGTAATGTTCATGTTTTTGGGGTGAGGAAGTCTTAATCGCCCCATTTTACATCTACCTAAGAATTATTGTGCACCAATTAGCAGTTTTGCTGAAGTTTGACTATGGGCACAAAAGCTACCATTAATTTGTCCAACATCAACGTTGGTTTGCTAACATTAGCTGTGCCAGTCCACTGAAATCATCTTTGACTCGAACAACACTGCTAATTTATGCTAATTATGAGGTTAATGATGCAGCTGTTGTTCTGCCATGAGTAATTGCAGCAGCCTCCCGACGATACGATCGTGGAGAAACATGCTGATCTACAGCGGTTTACAGCGCAGTGGTTTAAGGCACTGCATCTCAGTGCAAGTGACGTCACAACAGTCCCTGGTTCGAATCCAGGCTGTATCACATCCGGCCGTGATTGGGAGTCCCTTAGGGCGGCGCACAATTTGCCCAGAGTCGTCTAGGTTTGGCCAGGGTATGCCGTCATTGTAAATAATAATTTGTTTTTAACTGACTTGCCGAGTTAAATAAAGGTTAAATAAAAAGAAATTAAAATAAAATCGACTGAGTGATTTCTGATAACAGTCGTTATCTTATAACTCTGTTATGTTATAACCTTATCCTAAATCGTTTTTCCCCCATCATACATCTACACACAATATCCCATAATGACAAAGCTAAAACTGTTTTTTAGAAATATTTGCAAATTTATAACAAATCTAAAACTTAAATATTACATAGATATTCAGACCCTTCCCTCAGTACTTTGTTGAAGGACCCGTGGCTGTGTGCTTAGGGTCATTGTCCTGTTGGAAGGTCAACACAGTCTGAGATCCTGAGCACTCTGGATCAGGTTTTCACTAAGGATCTCTCTGTACCTTGCTCCGTTCATCTATCCCTGAAAAACATCCCCACAGCATGATGCTGCCACCACCATGCTTCACCGTAGGGATGGTGCCAGGTTTCCTCCAGACATGACACTTGGCATTCCTTCCAAGAGTTCAATCTTGGTTTCACCAGACCCAGAGAATCTTGTTTCTGACGGTCTGAGAGTTTTTAGGTGCCTCTTGGCAAACTCCAAGCGGGCTGTCATGTGCCTTTTACTGAGGAGTGGCTTCTGTCTGGCTACTCTACCAGAAAGGTGGAGTGCTGCAGAGATGGTTGTCCTTCTGGAAGGTTCTCCAATCTCCACAAAGGAACTCTGGACCTTTTTCAGAGTGACCATCATGTTCTTGGTCACCTCCCTGACCAAGGCCTCCGATTGCTCAGTTTGGCCGGGCGGTCAGCTCTCGGAAGAGTCCTGGTGATTTCAAACTTCAGAATGATGGAGGCCACTGTGTTCTCGAGGACCTTCAATGCTGCAGAAATGTTATGGTACTCTTCCCAAGATCTGTGCCTCGATACAATTCTGTCAATTCCTTCTACCTCATGACTTGGTTTTTGCTCTGACATGCACTGTCAACTGTGGGACCTCATATAGACAGGTTTGTGCCTTTCCAAATCATGTCCAATCAATTGAATTTACCACAGGTGGACACCAATCAAGAAACATCTCAAGGATGATCAAGGCTCTAGATGCTCTAGATGCTCCTGGCAAGGCTCTGGACGCTCTAGATGCTCCTGGCAAGGCTCTGTGTGCTTCGATCAAGGCTCTGGATGTAAATCTCTCGGCATGTCCAGTCCACTCATTATCTCAACCAATCATGGGTAGCGGGAAGGTTTCTCACTTTTTCTGTGGCTTAAACAACTAGGCTCATAATTGAACCATTTTATTCATATTTACAGATGGCATACAAGTTTGTTTTAAGGCACATGAAAGTTCACATGTTCGAGAAGGCATTTCTGCCCCCCAAAAAACATTTTGATTTTACGTTCAAAATGTCTCTCTTTTGAAGTAGTGATCCGCGACATATACCTAGTTTCCTGAAATTAGTCACAAACCAGTGCTGTAACTTAGCCACAACAGTACTGTGACCTAGCCACAACAGTACTGTGACCTAGCCACAACAGTGCTGTGACCTAGCAACAACAGTGCTGTAACTTAGCCACAACAGCTCTGTAACTTAGCCACAACAGTGCTGTGACCTAGCAACAACAGTGCTGTAACTTAGCAACAACAGTGTTGTAACTTAGCCACAACAGTGATGTGACCTAGCCACAACAGTGCTGTGACCTAGCAACAACAGTGCTGTAACCTAGCCACATTGGTGGCAAACTAGCTGCACTTTGTTTTGTTTTTCGTTTTTTTAATTGACATTTATTTTATATATATCCATAAAAATGATGCCAAGTGATTAATGATTTCGACTGGCTGAGAAACGCTACCTGCCTCTGTCTCGTCCTGACACGTTCATTACTATGGGACAGCTAACTATTGAAACAATGTTGCAAATGTCAGAGAGTCAGACAGCAAGGTTTATACAAATTTCTGCTGTTGAAAACTAAATGCTAGTCTAAAATAAATGTGAGATAATGTTTAGATGCTTTCTATAGTGGAGATCAAGTTCATAAATTGCCTGGCTGGGCTGATGAGACAGTGGATTGCGCAGTCAGATGGAGCAGAGTAAATTGGCATTTTAACGTCATAGATTTAGCCAGTGGTAATGCGGTTTTAACAAATCAGCATTCAGGATTAGAATCACCCGTTGTGTAAAGCATGTTTGGACTTAGGAGGTTCCATCTGTCAATGCAACCATTTACATAACATCAATGGAAAGTATAATCATCACATGGCCAATTACTGTGACATCACCGACACCCACCCAGTATCCATACTCAACATCCTCTAGAGCAGGGGTTCCCAAACTCGGTCCTGGGGCCCACCTTGGGTGCACAGCTGATTCAAATAACCAACTCGTCATCAAGCATTGAGGATTTGAGCTGTGTAATGCTAGGGCAAAAATCTCAGGGGAATCTCACAGGACCGAGTTTGGGAACCCCTGCCTTAGAGACTAATCCAATCAAATAAAGAGGGGAATGACACGGTACACAATATAAATCTTGATCTCAGTTGGTTTGATAAATGTTGTTATTTTTTAGACTTATAATTTTATAAAATGAATCCACAATCCTAAATCTAATCCTAAACAATTGTCTATTAATTCATCACTAACACAGATGTTAAAAGTTGAAAATGTTGCAGTTTTTTTAGTGTAATCAAATCATATTAAGATAGTCAGAATATGGAGCTAACACAGTGAAATCATCATAGAGTTGGTCATTGAGGATGCATCAAAGTACAATACTGAACTGCACATGTATTAGGACTGGAAATCTCTACTCACTGAATGACCGTGAAGACTCCAAGTTCATTGTCATCTGGGTCCATAGGTAATGACAGGCCTTGACACAGTCCTCGTTTTCCTCTCCTCTCCTTCCGTCTCTCCATACCGATCCTTTTCACCTGCTCTGCTCCTTCACTTCTCTCTCCAGAGTTTGTCTGTTCCACGCTCTAGCAGGATTTACCATAGGCGACTGACTGAGCTAACCGGCCTGCCTGAACCAGCTGTTTTCACATACTGTGGTCCTGTCCCAGTCAGGGAGAGAGAGAGGTGCCCTCAGGGCAGGGACCCAGCTTGTCTCTTCTGCCTCAGTAATAAAATAACATCACATTCCGGGCCAGTGCGTCAGAAAGCAAAGAGGGATCAATGGTGAACAGCTGGAAACCAATGGGTGGATGTGCTGGTGCACTTCTGATCCTTCACTAAGGAAAATGCACAAATACAATTATTTTTCTAAATGATTTTATAAACAAAAAGCATGTCTGTCTTTCTATAGAGTTATTGTCTATTTAGTATTCCATTAATGAATAACGTCTGTTGTATTATCAGGTGTTCAGATTATGGGATTGTCAGGGCAGCATGCCCCCTTAAAGCTGCAGCATTACAGCATTATGACAGCATTATAATAGTTCATGCTGGGTTATGCTGAGCAGATGCTCTCATGACTGAATGGCATATGCAGTCCTCCATTAGTTATGAAGTGAAGCAGTCCTCCATTAGTTATGAAGTGAAGCAGCTCTCCATTAGTTATTAAGTAAATTCATTCTCCATTAGTTATGAAGTGAAGCAGTTCTCCATTAGAAGAAGCCTGTGTTATGAAGTGAAGCAGTTCTCCATTAGTTATGAAGTGAAGCAGTCCTCCATTAGTTATGAAGTGAAGCAGTTCTCCATTAGAAGAAGCCTGTGTTATGAAGTGAAGCAGTTCTCCATTAGTTATGAAGTGAAGCAGTTCTCCATTAGTTATGATGTGAAGCAGTCCTCCATTAGTTATGAAGTGAATTAATTCTCCATTAGTTATGAAGTGAATTAATTCTCCATTAGTTATGAAGTGAAGCAGTTCTCCATTAGTTATGAAGTGAAACAGTTCTCCATTAGAAGAAGTCTGTGTTATGAATTGAAGAAGTTCTCCATAAGTTATGAAGTGAAGCAGTCCTCCATTAGAAGAAGCCCGTGTTGTGAAGTGAAGCAGTCCTTCATTAGAAGAAGCCTGTGTTATGAAGTGAAGCAGTTCTCCGTTAGTTATGAAGTGAAGCAGTTCTCCATTAGTTATGAAGTGAAGCAGTCCTCCATTAGAAGAAGCCTGTGTTATGAAGTGATGCGTGTGTGTTTTGCCTATGGCCAATTCCACAGTAAGGGATAACAATTTGACTTAGATTTCTCACTTTAAAATGTATGCCAAACAAAAAACATTCATTGCAAAGTTTAGCAACATACAACTCAATGCACAAGGAGTACTTTGATTAATTTATACAGGCATGTTCACAAAAACACATGTACTGGAAGAACTGTGCAGATGCAAAATTTGGTAACAGAATTACGATTAAATCTCCCTCTGGTTTTTATGCGACCATGTTGTCCAAAAACGGTTAACTATCTGCTACAAATTAAGATTCAAATATACAGTATGGGGTGAAAGAACAGGGTGTCAGCTAAAACATGACACTTTTAGTTTGAAAACATTTATTTTGATTATTGAACTACAGTAAATGAAGTGGATTTACATCCGGTAATGGAATTATGATAACGGAATATAATCGCGGGTCCCTGATCTAAAATGTTAACATTTTCGCAACAAGGCTGTTTCTCGGCCTGGGAACCTTCTAGAGCCACGTAACTCACAATGCACTACTGACTTAAGCTCTAGAACAGGTTTATAAAGTTTCAGAGCTCTAGGTCTGGCGGTTCTTTGATGGTTCGAACGCCGGTAACTATCGGGGCGGCAGGGTAGCCGAGTGGTTAGAGCGTTGGACTAGTAACCAGAAGGTAACGCATCTGGCTGATTTTACTTTTCTTACACCGTAAAGTTATGTACTTTGATGTGAAGCGGTCAAATTAGCGCAGTATTACTGTTTTCAATCTTTAATCCCACAAAATGTGCATTAACTCAGAGTGTTGTGGCCTCAACATCATCTTGTTTCTGGGCTAAAAGTAGCCACCCCTGTGCTCACTGAGTTTCGTCATTGAAGTCTGTTCCGTTTACGAGAAACGGCCATGCCCATTTGGTTATGAAATGTCAATTTGCCATATACAGTCAGTCGCCATCTGGTGGATTTTTCCGGTAATGCAGAAAAAAGTCCCCCCCAAAAATATATACATATCTTGAAAACCGAGTGTCCTGGAAACTTTATTTTTTTGACTTCCCGGAAGACCAGGTCTTAGGGGGCAACTTGAGGCCTTCGACCTGTTTTAATAGCACCCGCAGACGTCTAGTAAGGGACCGTCAATTTGCCCTATGAAAATCCTCATCAATCATAAGGGAGCTGCCACATGCGTCCCTTACATAGGGCAGCATCCTATAAGGTGCAGAGTTGAGTAACTGGGTGGTAGCTGGCTAGTAATGGCTATTTAACAGTCTGATGGCCTTGAGATAGAATCAGTCTCGGTCCCAGATTTGATGCACCTACACTGACCTCGCCTTCTGGATGAAAGCAGTGTGAATAGGCCGTGGCTTGGGTGGAGGATGTCCTTGATGATCCTTTTGCCCTTCCTGTAACATCAGGTACTGTAGGCGTCCTGGAGGTCAGGCAGTGTGCCCCCGGTGATGCGTTGGGCAGACCGCACCTGTTTCGAGAGACCTGCAGTTGCGGGCGGTGCAGGTTCCGTAGCAGGCGGTGATAGACACATATCTGTAGAGGTTATTTTCCTGGCACCACTCTGCCAGGGCTTCAACTCCTACATGTAGGCTGTCCCGTTATTGTTGGTAATCAGGCCTACAACTGTTGTGTCGCCTGCAAACTTGATTGAGTTGGAGGCGTACGTGGCCACACAGTCATGGATGAACAGGGAGTACAGAAGGGGGCCGAACACTCACCCTTGTGGGGCACCTGTGTTGAGGATCAGTGAAATGGAGGTGTTGTTTCCTACCTTCAAGCGGTCAGTCAGGAAGTTCAGGACCCAGTTGCACGGGGGGGCCAAGAGCCTAATGATGAGCTTGACGGGTACTATGGTGTTGAAGGCTGAGCTATAGTCAATGAACAGCATTCTTATGTAGGTATTCCTCTTGTTCAGATGGGATCGGGCAGTGTGCAGTGCGATGGCGATTGCATCGTCTGTGGATCTATTGGGCGGTAAGCAAATTAAAGCGGGTCGAGGGTGTCAGGTAAGGTAGAGGGGATATGATCCTTAACTAGCCTCTCAAAGCACTTCATGATGACAGAAGTGAGTGCTATGAGCTATAGTCATTTAGTTCAGTTACCTTTACTTTCTTGGGTACAGGAACAATGGTGGACATCTTGAAGCAAGTGGGAATGGCAGACTGGGATAGCGATTGATTGAATATGTCTGTAAACACTCCAGCCAGCTGGTCTGTGCATGTTCTGAAGACGTGGCTAGGGATGCAGTCTGGGCAGGCAGCCTGCGAGTGTTAACATGCATAAATGTCTTACTCATGTCAGCCACGGACAACGGGAGCCCATGGTCCTTGGGAGCAGGTTGCGTCGATGGCACTGTGTTATCCTCAAAGAGGAAGGTGTTTAGCTTGTCCGGGAGCAAGATGTCGGTGTCCGCGACGTGACTAGTTTTCCTTTTGCAATCCGTGATTGTCTGTAGACACTGCCACATATGTCTCATATCTGAGCTGTTGAATCACTTTGTATCAGTACTGACATTTTGCCTTTTTGTTTGCCATACGGAGGTAATAACTATATTGTTTGTATTCAACCATATTCCCAGTCACCTTGCCATGGTTAAACGCGATGGTTCTCGCTTTCAGTTTTGCGCAAATGCTGCCATCTAGCCACGGTTTCTGGTTTGGGGAGGTTTTAATCGTCACATCGGTGTCGTGTCTTTGGCTATGCCGGATTAAGTGAAATGAAATGTTATTCTATAAAATTATTTATCCGTAATTAATATGACCTGATTGAGCTAATCATGTAAATGTAGTTAACTAGAGAGTCGGGCACCACAAAATAATATTTATAGAGCTGTTATCTTCCGAATAAACTCTTAAAGACCCCGTAATATTTTACATCAATAGCAGTCAATATTAATCGTCATCTTAATTCAGTCTCATCTGAAAGTTATAAATGATTGGTTATCTGCACGAACCCCGGCTAGCAGTTGAATCAGCAATACAAAATTTGGTTTAATTATTTATTTAATAAATACGTAACTAATCACACAGAATTACCCATACACATATTTAAATCATAACTTGATTACAAATTACGTCAAAGGAAAACGTCTTAATGGGAGGAACAGATATGACAGCTGGTTACACAAAAGAAAAGGGGCTGGGTTTGAGTGAAAGAGCAGGAAGACTGAGGAACAAAGGGCGAAGCTGTGCTATCTTAAATACAGTATCTTATGCATTCTAAATTACCGCCCATTTGGAAAAGGAAAATGCAATAAATATTTACTCTGAGCTGCGCTTCGGTAGGTTGATGGTAGATGAAAGGACATGTTGTCCAACCGAGTCCTTTGTCCTTTGAAGAATGTATCTGCTGGTAAATTGAATACGTTGTAGTAACGTCGTTGTGTGGTAGACGGGATACTCTGTCGGTTCCTTCCTAACCCTTGTTTGCAGCGGCTGTTGCTAACTCAACAGCTAGTATTACTTCTGTAGTGAATAAGAGTTCAAAGTTCATACCATTCGCAACCAAAGCTCACGCTGATGTTGGCTTCGTTCTGTAGTTATTATCTGAACCATTCTGACATCGGACCGTCGTCCTCACATCCTCAAAACAGGAGGTTATATTGTCGTCAAGGGCTTATATAGGAAGGGAGAGGAGGGCGTGTTTGAAAAGTTGTATAGCCCTTGTCCCTTCACAGGGGCGGGCCACTGATTGAGCAGAGCCCTATCTTTTGAAAGCCCAAATCTCACATTTTAGAAGCTAAACTCACATTTCATCCCATCACGAATAATTTCATATTCAAACATTTAAATTAAACAACAATTCCATGTGAATCCGATAACTCTGATGTGTAGACTTTCCACTGTAGAGTTTATGTAATCTTATCATTGATGAGAATGTCTCAGATGACCACCGAACTGACATCTTATTCATTAAGTACCATCGCATATGTTCAATTGGTCGGATTACCAGAATATAGTTCATTTCCCCCCACCTTCTGATGTTTCCAGAATCTCTATGTTAACCAAGGGTTTTGCAAATGTAACATCAGTAGGGTAGAGAGAGAAAAAGGGGGAAAGAGGTATTTATGACTGTCATAAACCTACGTCATGACAGTGGGAAGAACATGCTCTATACACTTCCTGATGATCCCAGTCACCATTTCAGTATATATGTCAATATTATTCTCAGAGGCTAGCTGGAACATATCCCAGTCTGCGTGATCTAAACAATCTTGAGGCATGGATTCCAATTGGTTAGACCAACGTTGAATAGACCTTAGCACGGGTACTTCCGTTTTTGACTTTCTGCCTATAGGAAGGGAGGAGCAAGTGTTTTACCAGAGTGTTTTACCAAGAGCGAGTGTCACGACTTTTACCAAAGTCAATGACTCTCCATGTTCCGGCGGTGCTCGGCGGTCGACGTCACCGGTCTTCTAGCCATCATTGATCATGTTTAATTTTCCATTGGTTTTGTCTTGTCTTCCTACACACCTGGTTCCAAGCCTATTCATTAATTGTTGTATATTTAACCCTCTGTTTCCCCTCATGTCCTTGTCAGAGATTGTTTATTGATATGCTCGTATTTTATGGATTGGTGCGCGAAGGGTGCTTGTACCCATGTTTATTTTTATTATGTACTTTGGTTTTTGGAGTTTATGTGTTACGTTATTAAACTACTCCATTATACCAAGTTTGATTATCCTGCGCCTGACTTCCCTGCCACCTACACACACGACATGACAGTGAGTACTTCAGTCAATGTGGTGATTGAACTTCGGTTGCGTTTTCCTCAAATTTGCTTTGTTAAAATCCCCAGCTACTGTTAGTATTGTTTATTGGAGGCGAAGTCAGGTGCAGGAGAGCAGAGCGTAGTGAACAGGCACACTTTTTTATTCCAGTCAAAATTACAGCACAAAGTAACATAAAATATGCCCAAAACACGGAACATAAACAAAAAGTAATGCGAGTAACAATATCCACAATATCAAAATAAACGTAACACAAACAATCCAACACAAAGACATGATGGGGAAAAGAGGAATAAATACATATGAATTGATTGGGGAATGAAAACCAGGTGTGCAGGGAACAAGACAAAACAAATGGATATATGAAAAATGGAGTGGCGAATGATAGAACACCGCCCGAACAAGGAGAGGAACCGACTTCGGCGGAAGTCGTGACAGCTACCATTATTTTATTTTTATTGAACCTTTATGTAACTCGGCAAGTCAGTTAAGAACAAATTCTTATTTGCAATGACAGCCTGCACCGGCCAAACCCAGACGATGCTGGGCCAATTGTGCGCCGCCCTATGGGACTCCCAATCACGGCCAGTTGTGACTCCCAATCATGGTCAGTTGTTATACAGCTTGGATACAGCCTATACAAAATAAATGCAGCCTGTGGATATGTCGTTTCCAGTTTGCATAATGTCCAGTGTAGTCGTCGTGGTATCGGCTTGAGGGAGAATATACACGGCTGTGACTATAACCGAAGAGAATTCTCTTGGGAGGTAATACGGTCGGCATTTGATTGTGAGGTATTCTTGGTCGGATGAACAAAAGGACTTGAGTTACTGTATGTTATCACAATCACACCATGAGTAGTTAATCATGAAGCATACACCCCCGCCCTTCTTCTTCCGGGAGAGTTTTTTATTCCTGTCTGTGCGATTTACTGAGAACCCAGCTGGCTGTATGGAAAGGGACAGTATATCTGAGAGAGCCATAATTCTGCAAAACATGTATGTTATAGTCCCTGATGTCTCTCTGGAAGGAGATCTTCACCCTGAGCTTGTCTACTCCAGAGACTGAACATTAGATAGTAATATACTTGGAAGCGGTGGATGGTGTGCATGCCTCCTGAGTCAGACTAGAAGTATACTCCGAATACTTCTTCTCCACCGGCGATGTCTTGGAGAAGCCCCTGGAATATGTTCAATTGCCCTGATGGATCCAATTCAGGAAAGTCGTATTCCTGGTCGTAAAGCTGGTGAGTTACCGTCACTCTGATATTCAAAAGTTATTAATAACACAAAAAAATGTTCTGGGCTAATAATATAAGAAATAACACACACACAAAAAAAAACGAATTAGGGCAAAGTTGCTTAAGAGGTAGATGCAGAGCTGCCATGTTTGTCGGCGCCATCTTGCATCACCTTGCATCATGTTAAGATATCTTTACTTTTACTCAAGAATGACAATTGAATACTTTTTCCGTCACTGCAAATCATTTCTCCAAAACTATATATACAGTAAGTGTTGACATTAGTTTGCAGCACTCTTTACATCAACATTATTGTGTTTTGATGTATTTCTAATAGATTTTAAAACTTTTTCTAGTCGATGTTGTCTAAAACCCCTTTTCTATCTGTTTGACCAGAAATCAAAGCCTTTTTTTGGGATGGAAAATGGTTGAAAAATATTGACTCTTAGCTATTCATTTGACACCCAATTTTGATAGGCTCCTATGAACTTCTCATGTTGGTGCTCATGGATCCTTCTAAATGGAAATACCCCTCTCTGCAAGCAAAGACAATTTCAATTACATAACAGATCGGCTGTCATGTCGGGTTTGGACTGTGGTCTATGAGCGCTGATCAGTTACTGTATGATCAAGTTGTTGAATGGGTAGGTACAGGCTAGGAATCACCAATTGTTGGACATCTGTATATTTTACCTCAGAGAGTGCCATAACAACACATGACATCATATATAATACTTCTACATGCGCCCCTCCCCTTTTTTCATTAGTATAAAGTTAAGGATAAACACATGGTCTAGGCCGAGGTCAAACATGTATTTTCCCCTGTGACATGAATACTTGACATGAAGCCATCCAGTTGTGCCCTGCCACTGGCCCCTGGGCCACAGTGAACTGCATCACTGGGTTCTTTTTCAATGACACAGAGACCACAATGCACACCATTTATTCCCAGGATGCTTTGGGGGCCACTCCACATGAGGCAGCCCTGCTGATCTTTCTGTAGGCCTTAATTCGTTGCTAGCCTACATGCAAAGGTCAGGTCAGTATGCACCATGGTCATCGCCACAGTAATGATCATGGATGGTTTGCGACGGAACAAAACAAAATGCCAGTGTGTTGGAAGTAGCCTAAATAATCAGCTGCCTTCCGCCATACAAAATACTGTACCAGCTAGCATGGTTGTCACACTAGGTTCCAAAATTCAGAATGATCAACCACACTCTTAAGCCATAAGATAAACACCATAAAATAAACAAGGTTAGTACACTAGTACCCGTACAACAGTCAGTAAGCACACTGAAATGCCTTCTATGTAGCTATGTGACAGACTTGAGAATGTCTACTAATCAACAGATAAGGAGTCTTTCCCAGTGAGGCAGTATATCATCATACAGTAAGAGAGAGGGGAGTGATTTTCTCATCAGTAGCTGTCAGAGTTTATGAAGCAGAACAAGCAGCGGGTGCAGTGATTTGCATAAAACGATGAGAGTAGCATCATGCAGAAATTATATTAATATTAATATAACAACTGTAGCTCTGGAAGAAACCAAATGCTTTACTAAAAGGATATAAATGTATTAGCAAAATCTGTCAAGTTAATAGCGGGATTTATTACACAATATGAAAAGTGAATGATTATAATTTCCCAATCAGAGTGAAATCTTCATAAATTTAAGATTATTACTCATTAATATATAAATATATTGGAATATATAATATAGTATAGCATATATAATAAATAATACTCAATAATATATGAATATACAGGAATATATCATATAATATAACATATTTAATAAATATTACTCATTAATATATAAAAATGTTTGAATATATAATATCACATAACGTATACAATAAATAGGACTCATTAATATATGAATATGTTGGAATATATAATATATTATATAACATATATAATACATATTACTCATTAATATAGTGGAATATATAATTGAACATATCATAAATATTCTCATTAATATATGAATATGTTGGAACATAAAATAACATATATAATTAATATTACTAATTAATATATTAATGTTTTGGAATATATAATATAACATGTATAATAAATATTACTCATTAATAGATGAATATATTGGAATATATAATATGACATGTGTAATAAATAGTACTCATTAATATATGAATATATTGGAATATATAATACAATATAATATAACATATATATTAAATATTTCTCATTAATATATGAATATGTTGGAATATATAATATAATATAACATATATAATAAATATTACTCGTTAATATATCAATAATATGTTGGAATATATTATATAATATATCTATCTATATATTATATACTGTATATATATATATATATATATATATATATATATATATATATATATATATATATATATATATAAAATACATTTTGCTCATTAATATATTAGCTATATGGATATACTGTAATAATATTTAGTCATAGAAAGGTAATATGGTTATTGGTGTGTAAAATACTCCCTCTCGGTTCTAAATCAAAATGAAAAACTGTAATGTAGCCTATTACCATTTCCTGGTATCTCGTACACATGATACAGTAATGTCCGGTCCCTACACTACACAAATGCTTAACAAGTAATCTATAAGCATAGGAATACCTAGGATAGGATAAGTAATCCTTCTCACCCCCCCCCTCCCCCTTAATGATTTAGATGCACTATTGTAAAGTGCTGTTCCACTGGATGTCCGAAGGTGAATTCACCAATTTGTAAGTCGCTCTGGATAAGAGCGTCTGCTAAATGACTTAAATGTAAATGTATGTCATACACAATACACAGTGGTGTATAAACGGAGACATAACCATTACCACTGTAGGGGGACATAACCATTACCACTGTAGGGGGACATAACCATTACCACAATAGGGGGACATAACCATTACCACTGTAGGGGGACATAACCATTACCACTGTAGGGGGACATAACCATTACCACTGTAGGGGGACATAACCATTACCACTGCAGGGGGACATAACCATTACCACTGTAGGGGGACATAACCATTACCACTGCAGGGGGACATAACCATTACCACTGCAGGGGGACATAACCATTACCACTGTAGGGGGACATAACCATTACCACTGTAGGGGGACATAACCATTACCACCATAGGGGGACATAACCATTACCACTGTAGGGGGACATAACCATTACCACTGTAGGGGGACATGACCATTACCACTGTAGGGGGACATAACCATTACCACTGCAGGGGGACATAACCATTACCACTGCAGGGGGACATAACCATTACCACTGCAGGGGGACATAACCATTACCACTGCAGGGGGACATAACCATTACCACTGTAGGGGGACATAACCATTATCACCATAGGGGGACATAACCATTACCACTTAAGGGGACATAACCATTATCACTGCAGGGGGACATAACCATTACCACTGTAGGGGGACATAACCATTACCACTGTAGGGGGGCATAACCATTACCACTGTAGGGGGACATAACCATTACCACTGTAGGGGGACATAACCATTACCACTGCAGGGGGACATAACCATTACCACTGTAGGGGAACATAACCATTACCACTGTAGGGGGACATAACCATTACCACTGTAGGGGGACATAACCATTACCACTGTAGGGGGACATAACCATTACCACCATAGGGGGACATAACCATTACCACTGTAGGGGGACATAACCATTACCACTGTAGGGGGACATAACCATTACCACTGCAGGGGGACATAACCATTACCACTGCAGGGGGACATAACCATTACCACTGTAGGGGGACATAACCATTACCACTGCAGGGGGACATAACCATTACCACTGTAGGGGGACATAACCATTACCACCATAGGGGGACATAACCATTACCACTGTAGTGGGACATAACCATTACCACTGTAGGGGGACATAACCATTACCACTGTAGGGGGACATAACCATTACCACTGTACGGGGACATAACCATTACCACTGTAGGGGGACATAACCATTACCACCATAGGGGGACATAACCATTACCACTGTAGGGGGACATAACCATTACCACTGTAGGGGGACATGACCATTACCACTGAAGGGGGACATAACCATTACCACTGCAGGGGGACATAACCATTACCACTGCAGGGGGACATAACCATTACCACTGCAGGGGGACATAACCATTACCACTGCAGGGGGACATAACCATTACCACTGTAGGGGGACATAACCATTACCACTGTAGGGGGACATAACCATTACCACTGTAGGGGGACATAACCATTACCACTGCAGGGGGACATAACCATTACCACTGCAGGGGGACATAACCATTACCACTGCAGGGGGACATAACCATTACCACTGTAGGGGGACATAACCATTATCACCATAGGGGGACATAACCATTACCACTGCAGGGGGACATAACCATTACCACTGCAGGGGGACATAACCATTACCACTGTAGGGGGACATAACCATTACCACTGTAGGGGGACATAACCATTACCACCATAGGGGGACATAACCATTACCACTGTAGTGGGACATAACCATTACCACTGTAGGGGGACATAACCATTACCACTGTAGGGGGACATAACAATTACCACCAGAGGGGGACATAACCATTACCACCAGAGGGGGACATAACCATTACCACCAGAGGGGGACATAACCATTACCACCATAGGGGGACATAACCATTACCACCAGAGGGGGACATAACCATTACCACCAGAGGGGGACATAACCATTACCACCAGAGGGGGACCTAACCATTACCACCATAGGGGGACATAACCATTACCACCAGAGGGGGACATAACCATTACCACCAGCGGGGGACATAACCATTACCACCAGAGGGGGACATAACCATTACCACCATAGGGGGACATAACCATTACCACCAGAGGGGGACATAACCATTACCACCATAGGGGGACATAACCATTACCACCAGAGGGGGACATAACCATTACCACCAGAGGGGGACATAACCATTACCACCATAGGGGGACATAACCATTACCACCAGAGGGGGACATAACCATTACCACCGTAGGGGGACATAACCATTACCACCAGAGGGGGACATAACCATTACCACCATAGGGGGACATAACCATTACCACCATAGGGGGACATAACCATTACCACTGTAGTGGGAATTGCCAAAAGTGAACTAACACCCTATGCATGTTAATACACCATTTACATAGTATGACATACGCTTATAGATGATTTTTTAAGCATTTGTGTAGTTCTTATGAAGCCTTTATGTATGCTATATACAGCATTTATAAGTTGGACTTTGCTTAAAGTGGGACCGTATTTTCTCTAAGAAAACAAGGTTAATTAATTAATGCAATACAATTTTAACTGCGTCATAAACTATCTACAACATCTCCATTCTAATGTATTACTACTGAATGGAGAAACAGTTGAGAGCTGCTGCTCTCTACGCCAAGCAGTGAAACCCATAAGTCTGTCACAGTCAATAAGATTAAGGCACTATCATCTTCCCAATATCAGATAGCCTCTCAATACACTACAACACCTCACTGCTACATCTCTGGGAGGATAGGATTTCGCAGCACCTAGCAATTATCTGTAACGTGGGAGCAAAAATCAATGTGGCCATGGAAAGCCAGTAAGATTACAAAGCTCAGGGTGCCACTTATTTTGCAGCAGAGACTGGCTGCTGGGCTGGGTGAACCTTTTTTCAAAGCATGACTGTCTCAATTGTCAAAGGTAGAAATCAAATGGCAGGTCCTTGTTCAGTCTACATGACAAATATACTGTAACGCAGACATAAACAGTCATGTGTTTTTCCACACTCAAAGATGTTGCACTATCCTGTTTGAATATTGCAACAGCTGTGGAGACTGTGGAGCAAAAAAAAGATCTGGGGTGGCAGGTAGTCTAGTGGTTAGGGCCAGTAACTGAAAGGTTGCTAGATAGAATCACAGAGCTGACAAGGTAAACATCTGGGAGTGACAGGTAGTCTTGTGGTTAGGGCCAGTAACCGAAAGGTTGCTAGATAGAATCACAGAGCTGACAAGGTAAACATCTGGGGTGGCAGGTAGTCTAGTGGTTAGGGCCAGTAACCGAAAGGTTGCTAGATAGAATCACAGAGCTGACAAGGTAAACATCTGGGAGTGACAGGTAGTCTTGTGGTTAGGGCCAGTAACCGAAAGGTTGCTAGATAGAATCACAGAGCTGACAAGGTAAACATCTGTTGTTTTGCTTCTGACCAAGGAAACCCACTGTTCCCCGGTAGGCCGCCATTGGAAATAAGAATTTGCTCTTAACTGACTTGCCTAGTTAAATAAAGGTAACATTTAAAAAAAATAGCTGTGAAATCTTGATAAATTACAAAGTCTTTGGAAATGCTAACACAAGAAATGTGCTTTTAATAAAATAACCTACAGTATAGACCCAGAGCAACAACACAGAAATAACACATGCACATTATTCCATGTGTAGTACACTTCATACACTGTAATGCAGTTTTAAATCATTGTACTGTACAGTATTTTCTGTCATATCAGCATGTTGGAGTAGAATATATCAACATAAAATAAACTACAGTGTTAGCAGTTCACGCACCTCTGTTGATATTATTATATTATATCAACAAGCAATATATATTATTGCTCGTTCGATACCGGAAATACTGACATCACAAATGTCTTCTACTGCAGGTACACCACTGTCATGCCCTGGTCTTAGTATTTTGTGTTTTCTTTATCTATTTGGTCAGGCCAGGGTGTGACATGAGTTTTTGTATGTGGTGTGTTTTGTCTTGGGGTTTTCTCATAAGTATTGGGTTTGTAGCTTAGTGGGGTGTTCTAGCTTAGTCTATGGCTGTCTGAAGTGGTTCTCAATCAGAGGCAGGTGTTTATCGTTTATCTCTTTTAAAACTATTATCTACATTTCATTAAATCTATGAAATAACACATATGGAATCATGTAGTAAGCAAAAAAAGTGTTAAACAAATTATTCAAATAGCCACCCTTTGCCTTGAGGACAGCTTTGCACATTCTTGGCATTTTCTTAATAACCAGCTTCACCTGGAATGCTTTTCCAACAGTCTTGAAGAAGTTCCCACGTATGCTGAGCACATGTTGGCTGCTTTTCCTTCACTCTGAAGTTTAACTCATCCCAAACCATCTAAATTTGATTAAGGTCAGGGGATTGTGGAGGCCAGATCATCTGATGCAGCACTCCATCACTCTCCTTGTTGGTCAAACAGCCCTTAAACAGGTTGGCGGTGTGTTGGGTAAATTTCCTGGTTGAAAAACAAATGATAGTCCCACTAAGCCCAAACCAGATGGGACGGCGTATCGTTGCAGAATGCTGTGGTAGCCATGCTGGTTAAGTGTGGCATGAATTCTAATTAAATCACTGACAGTGTCACTAGCAAAGCACCCTCACACCACAACACCTCCTCCTCCATGCTTTGCGGTGGGAAAAACACATGTGGAGATCTCCAGACCAAAGGACACATTTCCACCGGTCTAATGTCCATTGCTTGTGTTTATTGGCCAAAGCAAGTCTCTTCTTGTTATTGGTGTCCTTTAGTAGTGGTTTATTTTCACAATTTGACCATGAAGGCCTTATTCACACAGTCTCCTCTGAACAGTTGATGTTGAGATGTGTCTGTTACTTGAACTTTGAATCGTTTATTTGGGCTGCAATTTCTGAGGCTGGTAACTTTAATGAACTTATCCTCTACAGCAGAGTTAACTCGGGGTCTTCCTTTCCTGTGGCGGTCCACATGAGAGCCAGTGTCATCATAGTGCTTGATGGTTTTTGCGACTGCACTTGAAAAAATGTTCAACGTTCTTAAAATGTTCCGTATTGACTGACCTTCGTGTCTTAAAGTAATGATGGACTGCGTTTCTCTTTTTGCTTATTTGAGCTGTTCTTGCCATAATATGGACTTGGTCTTTCACCAAATAGGGCTATCTTCTGTATACTGCCCTACCTTGTCACAACACAACTGGTTGACTCAAACACATTAAGAAGGAAAGAAATTCCACAAATTAACTTTTAAGAAGGCACACCTGTTAATTAAAATGCATTCCAGGTTACTACCTCATTAAGCTAGTTAAGAAAATGCCAAGAATGTCAAAGCTGTCATCAATGCAAAGGGTGGCTATTTGAAGAATCTCAAATAAAAAATATATTTTGATTTGTTTAACACTTTTTTGGTTACTACATGATTCCATATGTGTTTTTTCATAGTTTTCATGTCTTTACTATTATTATACAATGTAGAAAATAGTAAAAAATATAGCAAAACCCTTGAATGAGTAGGTGTTCTAAAACTTTTGACCGGAAATGTAAATCCTATTAGCAGCCAGAACGAGGAAATCAATAAATGTGGGCCAGTTATGTTTCAACGTTCAAGGCCTTGCCCCTGATGCTGGGGTAGCTGTTGTAAGTGGTTAACCAAGAGCTTTATCTGACATCTAAATTGCATTTTGTTCACACCATTACTCCCATTCTCCTCTTCTTTGTAGAGGAGATGGACTATCAAGTGACTGGTAATTAGACCTGATAGCTCCCACACATTACCAGCCATTTAAATATATTAAAATGCCTCCCAGAGGTTTAGCAAATATCTCATACTTGGAAAACCATGGAACAGATACAGAAGATTT
Source organism: Oncorhynchus masou masou (assembly GCF_036934945.1). Lineage (NCBI taxonomy): Eukaryota > Metazoa > Chordata > Actinopteri > Salmoniformes > Salmonidae > Oncorhynchus > Oncorhynchus masou. The sequence continues at coordinate 8,522,463 of NC_088240.1, read as the reverse complement.
AGGCTACAATATAACTATAATTACAAAGTCATAATGCTGATAGCAATTGTATTTCAATAGTACCATATTGTTCAGCACCGAGTAGGGCACCTGAACACTGTTTCCAGAGTCATACACAATAGTGTGCTGACTATTGATGGTCCTTTGGAAATGTTTAGGATCTAATCCAATTATATTTTTGGCATTGATTTCCCATATACAAATGTGTCTGAAACCATCTGAATGACTGTAGAATATGATGTATTTCACGAGAGAATGATATCAACCTATTATTGAAGGTCAATGTTCCAAAGTCCTCTACTTAGAAATATCGTTCAGTACTTCCGTATAACTGCAGATGACTCAATTTAAGAACATGGGTGAGATGGCATGGAAAATTCATCACTTGTGTCACTGTGACACTTGGCACCATTTTAGCATTTGGGCAGCTTTAAATAAAACTATTGCCCACACACAGTCATTGCAATCGTTCATGGGGAGACAGACACAAATATTGTCAAGAGAAGCAATCAAATCAAATCAAATTTTATTTTGTCACATGCGCCAATACAACAAATTCTTTTTTACAACTTTTTCTTTATTGTCTCCAACTCCTCCAGGTGTCGCTTGTTTTCCCCAGTGTATTTATCCCTGTGTTTCCTGTCTCTCTGTACCAGTGTATTTATCCCTGTGTTTCCTGTCTCTCTGTACCAGTGTATTTATCCCTGTGTTTCCTGTCTTTCTGTGCCAGTTTGTCTTCTATGTCCAAGCCCACCAGCTGTTTTTCCCGTTATCCTGCTTTGCCGTTTCTCTTTTTCCTAGTCCTCCGGTTTTGACCCTTGCCTGTCCTGGAATCTGTACACGCCTGCCTGACCATTCTGCCTGCCCTGACCTTGAGCCTGCCTACCACTCTGTACCTCCTGGAGTCTGATCTGGTTATGACCTTTTGCCTGTCCTCGACCATTCTCTTGCCTTCTCCCTTTGGATTTATTAAACATCTTAAACTCCAACTATCTGCCTCCTGTGTCTGCATTTGGGTCTCGGCTGGTGTCATGACAGGGTACTGGTACAGTGTCAATGTGCAGGGGGCTCTGGTGTCGAGGTAATTGAGGTAATTATGTACATGTAGGTAGAGTTTTAAAGTGGCTATGCATAGATAATAACAGAGAGTAGCAGCGGCAAAGGGGGGTGGGGGGGCAATGCAAATAGTCTGGGAAGCCATTTGATTAGCTGTTCAGGAGTCTTATGGCGTTGGGGTAGTAGCTGTTTAAAAGCCTCTTGGACCTAGACTTGGTGCTCCTGTACTGCTTGACGAGTGGTAGCAGAGAGAACAATCTATGACTAGGGTGGCTGGAGTCTTTGACAATTTTTAGGGCCTTCCTCTGACACCGCCTGGTATAGAGGTCCTGGATGGTAGGAACATTGGCCCAGGTGATGTACTGGACCGTACGCACTACCCTCTGCAGTGCCTTGCAGTCGGAGACCGAGCAGTTGTCATACCAGGCAGTGATGCAACCCTTTCAAGATGCCCTCGATGATGCAATCAAATAGCAAAACACATCATTATGGTATGTTAGTCTCCCAAGATGACATTTGCAGCCTATACCAAAACACAAATGACTGTATACTGATGCAAGATATTTGTAAATATTAGGTAAGCTACATGGAAACCTGAGTAATAAAAGAGGAAACCATTCAATAATTTAAAGAAAACAAAACAATAGCAAGAACCAGTTTACTAATCAATTTATCAAAGTGCAAAGTAGTTGACTCATACGAAGGAGAATATTACAATTCTCTACAATTACAAGGGAATGTCCTGTGTGGCTAAGTTGGTAGAGCATGGTGCTTGCAAAGGCAGGGTTGTGGGTTGGAATCCCATGGGGGACCAGAATGAATCAAGTTTAAAAAACATTTTTTTTACATATACTACGGCAAGTAGCTCTGGAGAAGAGTGTCTGCTAAATTACTGAAATTGTAAAAATGGGAAAAGCAATTAAGGTGTATTACATAATAAAACAGCACAAACTGAACTCATGTGGAAAATGTCTGTCCTTTCTTCCACTGGGATTTAGGCTAATTAGGGAAAGGATCTGCAATGCTCCAGTTCAGTCTGTAAAGGTTGTTTATTGAGAAACACAGGGAGTCTTGAAAGGTGTGTTGTTTATTGAGAAACACAGCGAGTCTTGAAAGGTGTGTTGTTTATTGAGAAACACAGGGAGTCCTGAAAGGTGTGTTGTTTTTTGAGAAACACAGGGAGTCTTGAAAGGTGTGTTGTTTATTGAGAAACACAGGGAGTTGAAAGGTGTGTTGTTTATTGAGAAACCCAGGGAGTCTTGAAAGGTGTGTTGTTTATTGAGAAACACAGGGAGTCTTGAAAGGTGTGTTGTTTATTGAGAAACACAGCTAGTCTTGAAAGGTGTGTTGTTTATTGAGAAACACAGATATGTCTTGAAAGGTGTGTTGTTTATTGAGAAACACAGGTATGTCTTGAAAGGTGAGTTGTTTATTGAGAAACACAGGTATGTCTTGAAAGGTGTGTTGTTTATTGAGAAACACAGGTATGTCTTGAAAGGTGTGTTGTTTATTGAGAAACACAGGGAGTCTTGAAAGGTGTGTTGTTTATTGAGAAACACAGGTATGTCTTGAAAGGTGTGTTGTTTATTGAGAAACACAGGGAGTCTTGAAAGGTGTGTTGTTTATTGAGAAACACAGGGAGTCTTGAAAGGTGTGTTGTTTATTGAGTTTGAAATTGTTTAAAAACAGGGAGTCTTGAAAGGTGTGTTGTTTATTGAGAAACACAGGGAGTCTTGAAAGGTGTGTTGTTTATTGAGAAAACACTTGAAAGGTGGAGTCTTGAAAGGTGTGTTGTTTATTGAGAAACACAGGGAGTCTTGAAAGGTGTGTTGTTTATTGTTTATTGAAACACAGGGAGTCTTGAAAGGTGTGTTGTTTATTGAGAAACACAGGGGTCTTGAAAGGTGTGTTGTTTATTGAGAAACACAGGGAGTCTTGAAAGGTGTGTTGTTTATTGAGAAACACAGGTATGTTCTTGAAAGGTGTGTTGTTTATTGAGAAACACAGGGAGTCTTGAAAGGTGTATTGTTTATTGAGAAACACAGGGAGTCTTGAAAGGTGTGTTGTTTATTGAGAAACACAGCGAGTCTTGGGGAGTCTTGAAAGGTGTGTTGTTTATTTGAACAGAGTCTTGAAAGGTGTGTTGTTTATTGAGAAACACAGGGAGTCTTGAAAGGTGTGTTGTTTATTGAGAAACACAGGGAGTCTTGAAAGGTGTGTTGTTTATTGAGAAACACAGGGAGTCTTGAAAGGTGTGTTGTTTATTGAGATACACAGGGTTTATTGAGAAACACAGGGAGTCTTGAAAGGTGTGTTGTTTATTGAGAAACACAGGTATGTCTTGAAAGGTGTGTTGTTTATTGAGAAACACAGGGAGTCTTGAAAGGTGTGTTGTTTATTGAGAAACACAGGGAGTCTTGAAAGGTGTGTTGTTTATTGAGAAACACAGGGTGTCTTGAAAGGATGGTTGTTTATTGAGAAACACAGGGAGTCTTGAAAGGTGTGTTGTTTATTGAGAAACACAGGGAGTCTTGAAAGGTGTGTTGTTTATTGAGAAACACAGGGAGTCTTGAAAGGTGTGTTGTTTATTGAGAAACACAGGGAGTCTTGAAAGGTGTGTTGTTTATTGAGAAACACAGGTAGTCTTGAAAGGTGTGTTGTTTTGTTTATTGAGAAACACAGGGAGTCTTGAAAGGTGTGTTGTTTATTGAGAAACACAGGGAGTCTTGAAAGGTGTGTTGTTTATTGAGAAACACAGGGAGTCTTGAAAGGTGTGTTGTTTATTGAGAAACACAGGGAGTCTTGAAAGGTGTGTTGTTTATTGAGAAACACAGGGAGTCTTGAAAGGTGTGTTGTTTATTGAGAAACACAGGGAGTCTTGAAAGGTGTGTTGTTTATTGAGAAACACAGGGAGTCTTGAAAGGTGTGTTGTTTATTGAGAAACACAGGGAGTCTTGAAAGGTGTGTTGTTTATTGAGAAACACAGGGAGTCTTGAAAGGTGTGTTGTTTATTTGAGAAACATTGAGGGAGTCTTGAAAGGTGTGTTGTTTATTGAGAAACACGGGAGTCTTGAAAGGTGTGTTGTTTATTGAGAAACACAGGGAGTCTTGAAAGGTGTGTTGTTTATTGAGAAACACAGGGAGTCTTGAAAGGTGGCCTTCCAAAGTACGCCTAAAGGTAACCTACTTTCATTTAAAAAAATAGACGTTGAGCAAAAGATGATCAAAAGTTTGAAATTATAGCCCAGCCAATCTCACAATTCAAGAGAAGTGTTGACACTGAGTGCATGTACTGCCCTTCTAGACCAAACAACAGCACTGACAAGTGTCCAATGGGAGAACTGCATTTTGAAGACAGGCAAATGAACACCTTCGGAATTCATCTGGTTTGCTACAGTTTAACAATATTAATATGGAAATACCATCTGAAGGCAATCATTCATTAAATGAATAATCTATACCTCAAAACGTATATGTCACATCCATGACTCTCTTACAGTCATACAAAGAACCTCATGAGGTGAAATGATGTGTTGGCCTATTATGCTGCGTTAACACAGGCAGCCCAGTTCGGATATTTCTTTCACTAATTGGGCTTTCGACAAATCACATCAGATTTTTTCACATCAGATATTTTTCAAAAGACCAATTAGGGGAAAAACATATCAGAATTGGGCTGCCTGTGTAAACGCAGCCTTCCTGATGTGAATATACATTCTCCCAAAGACAGGAGTCAGTGCAGGAGAGTTGGGATAATGAAGTTCAGACCTCCTCTCATCTTTTCAATCTGCACCCCACTTGAAATCCCATGGCAATGGTGTAAAAGGTAACCTAATAAATAATGGAAATAAATGCCTCCCACATTCAGCAGCCCCAGAAGCCTTCCAGGCTCCAGGCAGCAGGCAGCAGGCTCCAGGCAGCAGGCAGCAGGCAGCAGGCTCCAGGCAGCAGGCTCCAGGCAGCAGGCAGCAGGCTCCAGGCAGCAGGCAGCAGGCAGCAGGCTCCAGGCAGCAGGCAGCAGGCTTTAGGCTCCAGGCAGCAGGCTCCATGCAGCAGGCAGTAGGCTCCAGGCAGGAGGCTCCATACAGCAGGCAGTAGGCTCCAGGCAGTAGGCTCCAGGCAGCAGGCTCTAGGCTCCAGGCAGTAGGCTCCAGGCAGCAGGCAGTAGGCTCCAGGCAGTAGGCTCCAGGCAGCAGGCTCTAGGCTCCAGGCAGTAGGCAGTGGATCCATGCAGCAGGCAGCAGGCTCTAGGCTCCAGGCAGTAGGCTCCATGCAGCAGGCAGTAGGCTCCAGGCAGTAGGCTCTAGGCTCCAGGCAGCAGGCAGTAGGCTCCAGGCAGGAGGCTCTAGGCTCCAGGCAGCAGGCAGTAGGCTCCAGGCAGGAGGCTCCATACAGCAGGCAGTAGGCTCCAGGCAGCAGGCTCTAGGCTCCAGGCAGCAGGCAGCAGGCTCCAGGCTCCATGCAGCAGGCAGTAGGCTCCAGGCTCCGGGCAGCAGGCTCCATACAGCAGGCAGTAGGCTCCAGGCAGTAATGCTCCAGGCAGTAGGCTCCAGGCAGCAAGCAGTAGGCTCCATGCAGCAGGCTCCAGTGAGACAACAACCTTTCTGGCAGCATTATGAACCCTCTGCTAGTCACACACAGCACTGTATGTTCCAGTCCCAGCTCCCTGGCAGCCTACAATGCCAGGATCCTCTGGTAAATAGTTATTTTTTTTCTTCTTTTTTTCCTGGAGGAAAAACCTTACCAGTTAGACTGTGGGGATTTCGAATCAAACAATAAGCAAAAGGGTAGGCTATGTTAATGACTAGAAGTGCAACAGCTGCAAAACTCATGGGTCATTGTCTTCAACCATTTTACTTTGAGAAAAAACAACTGCTATAGCAATTAGTGAAACAGTAGGCCTATTCAGGGTTTGTAAGAAGGGGATAAACCAATAGGGTAATCAATGGATAGCATTATACTAGGCCTTCATCGTGACTCTTAGTTCCATTATATTACACATAAGAGTCATTGGGTGAAGGCGTCTTCTGTAGGTGGGAGTTTTGTTAAGAGTCCCGATGGTCAGTCTGAACATGAACACGCACCGCTTGCTATACGGTTTTGGAAGCATAAGGACCTTATCCTTCATATCATTTTCCAAAAACAAAAGTTTAAATTGATGCACACCTTTATAGGGTTAGGGTTCCCACAAGACCATATTTCCATGTTACAGCATTTGTTAATGGAAAACAAATGTAAGACAGAGTGGATTACCTGTGCTAATTAGCTATCTGCGTCTCTGAACACCTGTGTGTAAATGGAAGGCGAACAACCACAAACGTGTTGTCACTGAAAAGTACTGTCGACTGAAACTGAGATAAAACTGTGTACAGTAAGTGTGTATTTTGCATTTGGGAAATTATTTTGATGTGATATAAAAGTAAAGGGTGTTATGTTTCTAGAACAGTACCACAATTGATAATCGATACACGTTTAGATGGAGAATTTGGCTGTTTTGACCAGAGCCAATTAAACTTTAAACAAACATGTAAGGTCCTCGGACTATAAGGAGTAACGTTAGGCTTCTATAGTCCAAAATCGGGCTAGCAGAACACCAGCTGCAACGCCCATGGATGGTTCAAATACTAACCTCAAAGGTTTTACCATGAGACTAAGCAACAACTGTTACATCAAGGTTGTGGCGATTCACACTCTCCAAACTCCCGCCATATTAGTTTTCCCAATACATTTTTTTTGCAGCATTACACCATTCCTTTCCATGGCTGCAACATTGTTAACATCAGTAGATGTATACTGAACAAACATATGGGGCGGCAGGG